>NC_079519.1:4595305-4706462 GCF_000801105.2 Raphanus sativus | reverse complement strand
AAACTTTAGTATATAGAGGATTTACCGAAAACTCATTATTTATTAAAAAGGGTTAACCTACGGATTATGAAAAAATTTCAAAAATATATTAATCTTGTTTTAGATATATAGTTTCATTGAACACTGACATAAGATGATGGTCAAAGAGTTTAGAACATTTTTTTCCTCCGTTTCTCTAGATAATTAAGATTTTATAATGCTAATTCCATTAATCTAGGCAGTATATGAAATTTAGTAAACTAAATATATAAAAAATTAGAATGATTCTTATATACCATGAAGATTGTTTAGAATACATTAATTCAAATGTAGAATGTGGTTTGAAATTTTTAAACTAAAGTGAAGAGTATAAACTTCAGTATATAGAGGATTTACCGAAAACTCATTATTTTAAAAGGGGTTAAACCACGGATTTTTAAAAAAATTCAAAAATATGAAAATCTTGTTTTAGTATATAGTATCATAGAACACTGACATATGATGAAGTTCAAAAGAGTTTAGAACCTTTTTAGTCTCCGTTTCTCAAGATAATAAAGATTTTATAATGTTATTCCATTGCTCTAGGCATTATATGAAATTTTACTAAACTAAATATTACAAAATTATAATGATTCCTATATACCATGAAAGATAGTTTAGAATAAATTAATTCAAATGTAGAATGTGTTTGAAATTTTTAATCTAAAGTGAAGAGTATAAACTTCAGTATATAGAGGATTTACCGAAAACTCATTATTTTAAAAGGATTATAAACTTCAGTATATAGAGGATTTACCGAAAACTCATTATTTTAAAAGGGTTAACCCACGGATTTTGAAAAAATCAATCATAAATATGTAAATCTGGTTTTAGTATAATAGTATCATCGAGCACTGACATAAGATGATGGTTAAATAGTTTAGAACATTTTTAGTCTCCGTTTCTCAAGATAATGAAGATTTTATAATGCTAATTCCATTGATCTAGGCATTATATGAAATTTTTTACTAAACTCTAAATATTAAAAATTAGAATGATTCCTATATACCATGAAAGATAGTTTAGAATACATTAATTCAAATTTAGAATGTGATTTAAATTTATAAAAAAAAAGTGAAGAGTATAAACTTTAGTATAAGAAAAAGTGAAGAGTTTAAAAGGAGTTAAACCTACGGATTTGAATTTTTTCAAAAATATGAATATCTAGTTTAATGTATAGTTTCTTAGAGCACTGACATAAGATGATGGCCAAAGAGTTTAGAACCTCTGTTGTTTCCGTTTCTCTAGATAATGAAGATTTATAATGCTAATTCCCCTAATCTAGGCAATATATGAAATTTTAGTAAACTAAATATAAAACATTAGAATGATTCCTATATACCATGAAAAGATAGTTATATAATACATAATTCAAAATGTAGAATGTGGTTTGAAAATTTTTAAACTTAAGTGAAGAGTATAAACTTGAGTATATTGAGGATTTACCGAAAACTCATATTTTAAAAGGGGTTAACCCACGAATTTTGAAAAAAAATCAAAAATATGAAAATCTTGTTTTAGTATAGTGTATCATCGAGCACTTACATAAGATGATGGTCAAAGAGTTTAGAACCTTTTTAGTCTCTGTTTCTCAAGATGATGAAGATTTTATAATGCTAATTCCATTGATCTAGGCATTATATGAAATTTTACTAAACTAAATATTAAAAAATTAGAATGATTCCTATATACCATGAAAAATAGTTTAGAATACATTAATTCAAATGTCGAATGTGGTTTGAATTTTTTTTAGAAAGTGATAGTAAATAATTCAGTATATAGAGGATTTACCGAAAACTCATTATTATAAAAGAGGTTAATCCACGGATTTTGAAATTTTTTCAAAAAATATGAAAATCTGGTTTTAGTATATAGTTTCTTAGAGAACTGACATAAGATGATGGTCAATGAGGTTTAGAACATTTGTTTTCTCCGTTTCTCTAGATAATAAAGATTTTATAATGGTAATTCCACTATTGTAGGCAGTATATGAAATTTTACCAAACTAAATATTAAAAAATTAGATTGATTCCTATATACCATGAGAGACTTTAGAGTACATTAATAAAAATGTAGAATGTGGTTTGAAATTTTTAAAACAAAAGTGAAGAGTATTTAGAGGATTTACCGAAAACTCTTTATTTTAAAAGGGGTTAACCCAAGGATTTTGAAAAAAATCAAAAATTTGAAAATCTGGTTTTAGTGTATAGTTTCTTAGAGCACTGACATATGATGATTGACAAAGAGGTTTAGAACCTTAGTTGTCTCCTTTTCTCTAGATAATAAAGATTTTATAATGGTAATTCCACTATTCTAGACAATTTATGAAATTTTACCAAACTAAATATTAAAAATTAGAATGATTCCTATATACCATGAAAGATATTTTAGAATACATTAATTCAAATGTCAAATGTGGTTTGAAATTTTTAAACAAATGTGAAGTGTATAAACTTCAGTATATAGAGCATTTACCGAAAACCTATTATTTAGAAGGGGTTAAGCGAGGGACTTTGGAAAAAAATCAAAAATATGAAACTCTGGTTTTAGTGTATAGTTTCATCGAGCACTAAAATAAGATGTTGGTCAAAGAGTTTAGAACCTCTATTGTCTCTATTCTCTAGATAATGCAGATTTTATAATGCTAATTCCACTAATCTAGGCAGCTATGAAATTTTAGTAAACTAAAAGATGGTAACAGTTTAATACTGTATAGGTTATCGTTCGTAGAATCTGTACATTTGAATCCAGCTGTATATGTATATATATATTGTTAGCAAGCTCAGTTACTTTACATTTGTAAAATAAATATTGGGAAGAGGATTACAATGTGAGACAGAGTACATATCCAGACTAACATTCGGTGCTCGGTCCCAAAGACAGACGAAGAACAAGTACCAAACCAATAGACGGAAAACAAAAGACCCACTATAATTTTTTTTCTTAGGTATGTAAAAGCATTTACAATGCTCCGTCCTGTTTCAAAAAGATACTTCTTTGTTTATGAATAATTGTCATTTTAATATTTTTCACATAAATTAAAAAAGTGACAGGAATATATGTAAATTATTATTAATTATACATCTATGATCAATAGTATTTGAGATAAATAAAATTATTTATAAAATTAATATAATTTACAATTAATTTTCAACTAAAAGTAAATATTATTTATATTAAAAGTATAAAATGACACTTTTGTAACAAAAAGAAAATTAGAATGACATTTATTATAAAACAGAGGAAGTATATATTATTGACTTTTCACATATATTAAAAAAACACATTAAAACTTGATTATAAATGTATTGTTTTGTGAATAAAAAATTTCCATAATTTTAACTAATAGAAATCCAATAAACATCATTAATTATTTTGAAGTTTACAGTTTTTCATTAAATAATTCATTGAAAAAATAAAACAAAATGTTTTTGAAACAATTGTTTTTTCAAAAATATTGATTTTTTAAAACCGAAGAAGTATAAAATTTATTTTTTTCATTTAAAATAGAGTAAAAAGAATATTAGGTAAAAATGTTTTAACCCAACTTCATTTATCACTCTAACAAACAAAAAATAGGTTATTTTATTTATGGAACAATTCTGTATTTTACTCTATTACGAAGTGATAAATAGAGTAGAGTTAGAAATATTTTATTCTATTTTAAAATAAAAATAGAGTAAAGTTAGAGATACATTAGCAATAGTTCAACTGTAAATTTCGACTAGAGAGACAAACATATTTCGGATCCAACGAGAAAGATGACTGTCAATATAATAGAGTACAGTAGTAGATTTATTGGTAAAAGTTAAGGGTTTTTCCTTTTTCAAAGGGCATTGAAGAAGGGAGTGTTGAATAGATTGAGAAAGGATGCGGAAGAGATAAATATTCCCAAAATAGAAAGTTTTGATTCCACTAATGGAAAGTTTACGAAACAAAGTCATCGTCATGCTCATACTCCATGTGCCTCCCCGCATCTTCTTCTTCTTCTTTTTGTTGAATTCTTCTTCTTTTTTTCTCATCCGATTTGTGTCTCTCTGTAGAGTCTATAGTTAACTAGTTTAAACCAACTTGAATGACAATTACTTGACCATCTTCCGATATTACTAGCTACTGAAATTAATACGAAATCAAATCTGATAATCTTTCAGTTCACAGAAATGAAGTATTCCTTTTAAGAACTTTATTTTTGTTTTGTTTCTTTTACCAAAAAAAACTTCATTTTGTTTCAAGAATAGTATTTATATATATATTATATTTAATTTATATATAGAACTTCTTTTATGGTTATAAATAGAACTTCAATATCATCACATCCTCCTAAATTATGTTTTTGTAACTATTAAGATAAAAATATCGAGGCTAGCTTTATCATATTTCTTTTGAATATGAGTAACTAAAGTCAAAGGACTTTTGTATAAAAGTACGTATTTAGAGTGTATTCTTATATAACTAACGACGAACATATAATATGTCTTTCATTCCGTCTTTGTCCTGCTCCATCCCCTTAATTAGCCTGAACAAACACACAAATATCTAGTTGTGTTGCTTCGGCTAGTCAATGCATACATGCCAACAGGAAATGACCAAAAGTACTTTGTTCCTCGTTCTCCATCTGTCTCCAAGATAGTAAGCGTAAGCCATCTCAATATCATATTAACTAACTTTGCTTTTTTCCTAATAAACGGCTGAATGAATTCTGATAGAAATCATTATTTGCATTTTTTGTAAACTAATAAAAGAGGTAATTTATTAAATGGATGGAGCCAGTGGAGGAGGCGTATGGGAGTCAGTTGACCCCTATCAATTTTTTAATTTATTTTAATATAAGCATATAACTTTAATATATATTCAAAACGTGGTACATTTTCAAGAGTTTGACCCCCTTTTTATTATAAAATCTCTGAGAATTTCATACTTATATGATGCTGCCATTGAATTTTGTTTCTACCTCCGCCACTTGATGGAATGAAGTAATAATTTATTAAATGGATCTGGAACGAAGTAATAAACCATATATATCGAATACTATGTGTGAACGTTGCTACTTTGATAATCAATCCATCATATAAGTTTTTGTATATTATGTTAATAAACAATTCTTTAAATATTTGAATTTGTTCTTACCATTGCCAGTCGGTGATTCTCTATCATCTATAGGGCTTGACAGTTTCAAAAATAAAATATTTTATAGTGTTTAACTATTTAAGTATTGTTATATACACATATACATATCATATGGTTGTTTTATTTTGGGGGATTATTTTATGCTATATTTCATAATATATACATTGTTTCGGGGTTTTTTCATTTTTAGGGCCAAATCTCCTACAAAGATAAGTAAACACATGGAAGTTGGAAAAACTAAAAACATGATGGGATTAATGGTGTTTTCCAAGCGGCCTTCAATAATCAAGTTTGTTAAAAAAAAAAACATGGGTTGATAAGTCACAACCAGAAACAATCAAAAAACAAAGAGAGAGTACCCATAATATGAAGAAAAAAAAGAATGATAGATCCATGGTGTTTCAGTCGTCTTGTTTGCAGGATGTTGTTTTATGGTGTAGAAGTTACTGAAAATGGTTAGAAATGACGGTGAAACTAAGCTTTAAAGTCAAAGATAAGACTAAATGTTTGGAAAGTCTTGAGAAAATAACTTACTCTCAGGAAAATGCATAAGATGAAGTATTGGAAAATCTCTCCCCCTCCCATTTGGGTGGAAAGAGAAGTATATTTATAGCTATTACCTGTATGGACTATAATATCGGGTCAGTGTTTCAGTAACGTATGGATCCACCAGCTTATCATGTATGGAATACTCAAGTCTTTTCACTTATTTTCCTTGTCCCGTTTTCCTGTTATCCGACGAGCTTATCACAAAATGCAAAGTCCATACTAATACAAGACGACAAACGGACAAAGCAGATTCGATGATGCAACTCTGCAGTAGCTCTCCATACATTTGTCTTCTCCGGTTTGATTGTGTATGTATTTACAAAGGTTTAGACAAGTTTGAATAAGTTTGTTTACGTGAAGAGAGGGAATATTTAGTCTCTTAGACCATCACTAATAATTTACTCTATTTTTTATAAAATATAATATAAGTTGAGTTATACTCCAATGATACTCTAACTTACATGAAAAATAAAGTCATAAACAAAAAATAAATAAAAGTTATTCTATTTATAGAATAAACTTATTTTCATTTTATTATAGAGTAAAAAATATAGTTTCATTAAGACATATTTACTCTAATATATATTTAGAATGAAAACTAGAATATCATTGGAGATGTTCTTAAAGGTTTTAGCGTCTTTTAGATGAAAATACATAGCACACATCTTTGACACTAGGTATTAGGCTGCATAAATTAGTTAAATGGTGGTATTGGCAGCCATGCTATTTGATTATTCATTCATCATCTAGAGAACATGGCACAGTTAAAGGTCGAAGAATGTGGTTTTATCAAAGCCAACTACATATTATATTAAACATGAGAGATTAAAAATAGATGGCATTATCTATCAAATTATGTACATTATTGTAATGCATATCCAAATATCTTAAGAATCGGTCCAAATATTATATCAAAGATTTTTTAAATGTCTAGTTAATTGCACATACCGTTAAATGTTTTGTGAGAACTAAAATGTTATTTCTTCTCTCTCTCTATATAAAAAAGTAATCTAATCATATATATAGAGAGAGAAGAAATAGCATTTTAGTTCACACAAAATATTTAACGGTATGTGCAATTACTTTGACCATACATATTTCTTCGGAAAAGAATAGCATGCTGACGACTTGCATGACGATCATGTGTATATATATGCAGTTCATTTTTTAGAAATATATATGCAGTACATTGCTACTTTTTCTTAAGATATAGTACATTAATTATACTTTCGTAAACTACACATTTATAATTTAGATGCCTCACACGTGTTCTGTTCAAAATCTCACTTTTGTTGTTAATCACGATTAGCAAACTGTTTAAGGCAACGTATCAACTATATAAACCACACATTCGATACAATAATGACTGTTAAGTGGTCCCTAATCCATCATTGTCCACATTTTCCTCCCATATCTACACTAATGTATACCATTTATAAGTTGTAATAGAGCTAAGAGTCAAGTCGCCACAAACGCTCCGATTAGTATTTAATTAAATAAGATACTAATGTTAATTAAATAATAGTACAACCAGAAGATATCAGAGATAAGAAGGCGAGGGAAGAAGTTGAAGTAAAACCGAAGTTTTATTGGGACAAATAAGATATGCATGTTTCCTCCAATGATGTTAGTTCATTTAGTAACATGAAACGCTATTGGAATTTGATAATCCCCTCTAAAAGTTATAGATTTCTGTGTACTGTATAGACACATTACTTATCAGTATTCAAATTAGTCAAAATTTAGATGATATATCAACTTTATCTACTTACTGAAAATTACAACAAATAGTTTTTATTTTGATATTTTCTAAGTATGTAAATAATTTTTTGTAATGATGTTTAAAAACAATTATAACATTATTATTCCAACATAGTTTTCGCTGTATACTAATTTGGTCTGAGATTTGCAATGATATATCTTATATCAATTTATAATATTATAAAATAAAGTGAGACGTATAGAGAACTGGTTAAAGTAATCGTAATCAAAACATTAAGATTTTTCAATAAACTAATTGTTTTTAATAATAGATTCATTTGATATCTTACAGTATTTTTTTCTGTTAACTATATTGTATCGTATGTCAGACAATATTTTGTTAGTACTTTCAACATGGAGGCCTATGAAAAAATATACCAGAATCTGTAAATAAAATTATTTTACTATCAATATATTACATATAATAATGTATTTGATTTAACATAGAATATTGTTACTGTAAAATCTGATGCGTTTACTTTTGTTTGCATAACAGATTGGTTTTGACTTTGAAAACTTCAACTGTTTCTAAAAGTTACATGTTAAAATTTAGACTGTTAAATAATAACTATGGGGTTTAGAAATATTAAAAACCATTTATGTTCTTTAACAAAAAAGAAATATTTTAAAAACCAAATATTGTGGCTTAAAAACAACTTATGTCAAGTGTAAATTCAGTTATTATGACTATGAAATTTTTAAAGAAGACTTTCAAAACTGTAGATAGGCTGAAGTCGAGTGAGGGGATGATTGTTTGAATATTTTTAGATTTTAGATTTTGGTTTTCGACTTTTGATTTTTAATTTTTTAGATTTTGGTTTTTTAGTTTTTGGTTTTTGATTGAAAAGATTTTAGTTTTTGGAAAAACATGATCGGTTATTTGGTTTTTAGTTTTTGAATTTTTATTTTTGTTTTTAAAATTATTAAAATACTAGGTGTTTATCCGCGATTTCACGGGAAGTAATATTATACGGAGAAAAATATATTATGTTTATAATATTACAATCACTGAAAAATAGCGAAAGATATTGAAATTTAATTTTTTTACTTTGAATTGTTTGATTATCAAAAATTTACCATTTATTTTTAGAAGATCTTAGATAATTCAACAATATAAATATAAGTCACTAAAAATCTTTCTATGAAAGTCATATTATAGTATTTCTCTTACTTTATTCTTCAAAGAGGAAAAAAAGATTTTTTTTAATAGTTCCAAGATGATGGTTATAAGTTTCTATAGCTCAAACATCAGAATTACTGCTTTGTTTTACTTATATTTTTTATTTGTTTGATTATTTTATTTATTTTAAATTTAATAAAACTATTTTTCTATTATATTTTTTCCGAAATATTTGTCAAAAATAAAAGTTTTAAATATGATTAAATGTAATAGAATTTTAGTTTAAATATGAACAAGGTAATCAAAACTAAAAATGGCAGATAATTGATTGTATAATTACTTTTCAATTTACGTATCAAATTAAGAAAATTAATTCTGAACTTTATTTATGAATGACAAAAGATGAATACTATATGATGATTTTATTAAATAAATTCAAATTCCAACAACCAATCAAATTAAGAGAATTAAAACTAAACTTCACATATGAGTGATACATAAGAAAAATTCACTATAGGAAAATCGAGCATTGATGACACAATCTCCTAAAATACATATTTGTTAAAGCCATTTTTGTTAAGTATGATTTGTTTGACTATTGATATAAGATTATTCTTGATTTAATTTCTTTTAGAACTGAATTAAATAAATCAAAAATAAAAAAGTTTCGACCAATCAAATTAAAACGATTAACTAGAGAGCTCTCTTATAAGTGACACATAAGCAAAATCACTAAAGTGTTTTCTCAATTAAATATAGGAGGATTTTTTTAAATTATTTTGGTTTTTGATTTTATTGTAGCTTTAGTTTTTTACTTGAATATTGATTTTTCAATTTTTTATTTTATATATTTTATGACTCAGTTTAAAAAAAATTACTAAAAGAATATATCATAATATTTTGATAAATTAAGACTAATAGATTATTGACAAAACATGCAAACTCAACATAAAAATAAATCTAAATAATTAAATTAATCTTAAGGATAAATTTTAAGAATATTCTTTGTATAAACTATTTTGTATTATATATGTTGAAAAAAATCTTTTAGTAAAACTTATTTGTTTATAGTAGTTAGCATTTTTATTTATTGATAGTAAATTATTTATCCTGAATATAATAAAATATAACTATTGTCATCAAAACACACATAAATTATTTAATAAAATATTTTAAAACAAAAACTGTAAATTCAAAATAAAACTATAGTGAATCCCATATAAATATGCAGTAACTTAATCTTGATTGCCTTCTATATTTGCTGTAAATTTTTATTATACTAGTAATTAAGTATTATAAGTAAGAAAATAATATCATGCGTTTTAGTATTTTTTTTCTAAAATCATTTTACACATATTTCTATGATTGTTTATTTTCTGTATAAGAAATTCCTATAACAATTAATTAAAATAAATAAAATTATCTGTTTAATATTTTCGAACATCTTTTAATGTACATGTACGAGAAATTTGTTCTAATATATAAAATTATTTTGTTAAATGCTGATTAGGGAATTAAAAATATATTTTAAAATGAAAAGCTAACGTAATCTTGCTGAAAAAAAACTTAATCATCCTCTGAATAAAATTTAGACTTCGAAAACTTTAAAATTAAGTTAAAGTTTCTAAAACCAAACCCCAACAAAGCAGACTGTGGAGGCTCTTTGGCTAGTGCAAGTGGAGTTGGTTATCAATCCGACCTATGTGGGAAAAGGGTTACACACTTGGAGGCACCACCGTAGCCTACCTGTTAGCTCAATACACGTCTCTCTCGACATTTTATTGATCCAGTAACTTTTTTTGTTGATCAAACCCAGTAACTTATTAATAAAGTAAGTTTATAAGAAAACCAAAGTAGTAGTTTGATTACAGACAAGTGGACAAAAGATAGAAATGATGTGGCGAATGTCTATTTGACGAGAATCAACGTGATTGGGAGTGGTGTGGTGGGCTCAAGCTTCCGACGATAAAGCGAAACTGCTTTTTATTGCTTTCCGTTTGTCTCCTTCTTCCTTTTTTATCACACTTTTCAGTTCTCACTCCTACTTGCAAATAATAAACATTTCAGCATCGTGTGTGTTTTTTTTCTTAAAGTTTATTAATCTTACGGATTAGAATAATTGAGAAAATTTTCGCATAATCATGTGATTGTAAAAACAGTAAAGCATAAAACTATTCCGTCTTTTTTTGGTATTGTAAGATTTCTAATCACATCTACTAGTATTTTTCAAAACAATCAGTGTAATCAAATACTTTATGGTATTAATCAAACGGCTTAGTCAAACCATTAAATCAAAATCGATTTTGGTAAGACGTCCACACGTCTGGCCATTAATATATATTCAATAATTAGTTTATGTTTAGATATACTACCGGAATAAATAAATACATACGTTGTAACACTAACGTGGCACCATAAGAGTGTAATAATATAGATGATTAGATTGCCATCAAAAGAAAAAAGGATGTGATTATATAAAATGTGTTACACGTCCATAACATTATATGACTCAGTTATTTGATGGATAGAGAGACTTGAGATCTTGAAATCCAGACGGTAAGGGGACAATGGCACGAGTTCCTTCGTGGGGTTCGCCTTTATAAATTTCACCTTTTCTTTCTGTCTCTTTCCCTATTAGATTTTTCTGAAATTCTCTAGAATCTTATATTAGAATTACGAGTGGATCAAAATTTTGAAGTCCATTAATTATTTTTAATCATGAACTCGTATCACAATATCAAGAGGTCACAAATTAAAGCAATTGTTTTGATTTTTTTCAGTTTGACGTTCTATGTTTCATGCACTTTAAGTCTTTAACTAAGCATATGTCCAATGTGACTCTATTTTTTTCCTTTATAAATTATATTAAAATAAAATAATTTTATTATACAACTTGTGCTCTAAGATTATTTCCAATGATACACAAAAATACTCTATATATTTTACTCTAAAATAGAATAATTCTATTATAGAATTGGATTTGTTAAAATGGTCTATAATAGAGTGAAATATAGAATACTGTTGCTTTTTTACTATATATTTGGAGCAAAAAACAACATTACTCTATAATCCAATATATTATAAAAATAACTCTATTATAGAATAATTCTATTATAGAATGAACTATTTGAACAAATTCAACTCTATACTAGAGTTGTTTTATTTTATCGTAATTTATAAATGAAAAAATAGAGTTCTATTAGAAATAGTCTAAGACATTTAAAAAGTTACTTTTATTTTTTTTCTTACCAAGATCTTTTTCTTCTACCTTTTCATCTATCAGATTTACCATCGTTTATATATTTCATGTTATATTTTTATAGCTCTGAACATTAGCAATGTATATTACATATACCATGTTCTTATATATATATATATATATATATATATATAAAGAATATATATATATATATATATATATATTTTACTGACTAAAGTTATATTCTTTCTCTGTTTTAAATTGCATGATATTTTGGTTTAAACACACAATTTTTTAAAACTGCACAATAAAATAAGTTAATTAACTAATTATAAAAATTCAATAAAATATTATTTTAAAAAAAAATCTAATAAAGTTAAAATTAATTTAGAATAAATGTTAAAACAATAAATATCAAAAACGTAAGAAATATTACAGATACAATAAAATAGTTTGAAGTATTCAGTATTCTCTATTTTTTAAAAAATAAATGAGTATATTTCATACGCACAAACTCGTAAAAATTACAAAAAGAATATTCTCTCTATTCGTAAAAATGTCAATCTGATATATTTCACGCATATTTTTTTTGTAAAATATACTAATATGTTTTTATGTAATGTAAATCAATAAAATAAAATATAGTGGTTATTCAAAATGATGAATATTAATGTAATATGTTTGTATTGAAAACACAGAATGACAGTTTTAAACAAAAAAATAAACTTACAATGACACCTTACAAAAAAGAGGGAGTAGCATTTAGAAAAAAAAAAGCCTGATAACTTTTCCGTGCACTTAACTTAATTAGATGAACAAGTCAGGTAGCCAACATACAAAACGATATATCATATATGATCACAATTCACAAGAAAAAAGAAATGTTAAACTCGACGAAAATAACACGCAAATAACAAAATGTGTAGAAGCATCTGCATCTTCGTGTCAACATAGTAACCACTCAATGACAAACTAATACTTTTCTATGGATTCAACGTAACTCCTTTTCTCCTTTTATAGATAGTCGAAATATGGTAAAAAGAGATTGGAGACGTTATGATCATTCGAAGTGCCGTTTATATGAACTGTGATCAAAGCCGTGACGTTCTCTCCGATACAAATCAATATTTTAGTATATTAGTTAATCATTATATAATATTAAGTTATTAACCACCTTATGAAAGCCCAGTTTAAAAAAAAAAGTTATTAACCACCTTTTTAAAAATTAAGTTATTAACTAAGCTATAATACGAATTAAATACGCACGGAAGAATGTTTCGTTGGACTTCGATGGTTTGCATGGAGATATGAGCCCTACGTCGTGAGCTGTATAAATAAGAGTGTGATCTGAATAGAAGTTAACCAAACAAATCCAAAGTTCATTAAAAAGTTCCTTCTTCGTTATAATTTTTTGAAGAAGTGAATCTGGACGATGAACTAAGACGACTGTCAATTTTGGAACTTGAAACCATCAAATTCATCAAAAAAAATATATATTCAAAGATCTTATTTTTGCATTCCTACTTGTATTTAAGCTTCTTGCTTCATCAACAAATATACATTCAAAGATCTTATTTTTGCATCCCTACTTGTATTTTTTCTTTTTGAAAACTGGCCTACATCCCTACTTGTATTTAAGCTTCTTGATTCACCAAAAACCTAGTTATATCATTTTTTCCCACCTTTTTCCTACTTCTTCTTATTTGGGGTGGTCATTAAAACATGAAGGTTAGTTTCATAAATTTCATCACTCATATTCATTGATATCTCCATTGGTGTCTGAAAACGAACATAAGTACTCATAGATGTTGTTTTTACTATTTCAGTTCTTCGGATGGATGCAGAACAAGCTACATGGAAAACAAGGGAACACTCATAGACCAAGCATATCTTCTGCTTCTTCTCGTAAGTTAAAATATACATAACTTATATTCTATTGTCTACTTATTCGTTGAAACAAACCTTTTAATCTACCAAAGTTTTTGTCTACTTGAAACATGTGCAAAGCAACCCTTACTAGTTAATTGGCTCTCTGATGACTTTTTTTCTGTAAATCACAGATCAACCACGAGAGGAGTTCAGCGACTGGCCTCATGGACTACTTGCGATTGGAACGTTCGGTAGTGTGACCAAAGAGCACACACCAATAGAGGCTGTTCAAGAAGAGAAGCCCTCTAACGTGCACGTGGAAGGTCAAGCGAAAGATAGAGATCAAGACCTTTCTTCCTCCGGTGATCTAGAAGATTTCACTCCCGAGGAAGTTGGGAAGCTGCAAAAGGAGCTGACGAAGCTCTTGTCAAGAAAGAAAAGGAAGTCAGATGTGAACAGAGAACTTGCTAATCTTCCTTTGGATAGATTCTTGAATTGTCCTTCGAGTCTTGAAGTCGATAGACGGATCAGCAACGCTCTTTCTGGTGGTGGTGGAGATTATGATGAGAACGAAGAAGACATTGAGCGTACGATTAGTGTTATCTTGGGAAAATGCAAAGCTATCTCTACAGATAGTAGCAGTAAGAAGAAGAAGAGTAAGAGAGATTTGAGCAAGACCTCTGTTTCTTATCTACTCAAGAAGATGTTTGTCTGTACAGAAGGGTTTTCTCCCCTTCCCAACCCTAGCTTGAGGGACACGTTTCAAGAATCAAGAATGGAAAAGGTACTACTGAAGCTCATAACGTATAATTTCTTTTTAATATTGATTAGAGTATTTTGTTTATGTAACTTATTATTTACATGATATATACAGCTACTGAGGGTGATGCTACTCAAGAAGATTAATGCTCAAGCATCGCCGAAGGAAACACCAATGAAGAAATACGTGCAAGATAAGCAACAACTTTCATTAAAGAATAAGGAAGAAGAAGGACGAAATAGTAGCGATGGGTGTAAATGGGTCAAAACAGATTCTGATTGTGAGTTTCTTATCTTTTAATTTTTTTAAATTAACACAAAAGCAAGTTCAAGAACTGATTTGATCTTTTTCTTCTTTGTGGTTGCAGTCATTGTTCTTGAGATCTGATCCCAGTAATCCATTTTTAATGTTCTTACAAGAAAGTACAGGTAACAATTAAACTGAATAATGAATATTAATTTCATTACTTTTGCTTCTTCTATAGTGCTGAATCTCATATTAGATCTTATGTTCTTGCAGATAGATGATCTTCATTGATATCAAGACAAAGAAAATTTTAAAAGAAGTGATTCAATTATTTTCTTTTTCTTTCTGATGAAAGATTTTGAGTATCTTAAAAAAAAGTTTTTGAGTATCTGGAGAGTTCATGAGTTTCTTTTTTTTTGCATGTTTGATTCCATAAAAGCCAAACATGTTCTGGAAACTAAAACATCAGAATACAGTAAATGAAACATTTATACGAGTACATACATGTGTGTATATAAGGAGAGAATTATATATATACATACATGTATGTAGTTGTGTATTTTTCAGGTGGATAACCTTAGTTTTATATAAAGACTTCATCTTCTCTTTTTTTGCTTTACACTCTGTTCTGTTATGTCATAACAACTATAATTATTCAACAAAGTTGTAAATCACAAAAACTGTGTGGGTCCTAAAAGAAAGCATCCACGTAGATTAGGACAACCATCGTTTCAACCAGAATCCCATGGATTCTAAGCATAAATCAATTTGGTGGGTTCGTTAACTATGAGTTAAACTAGAATTAAAAAATACATTTAGTTAAGTTTGTTGAGGATTTGAACTCTTCAACCTTAAATCTATTCACTAAAGTAATTTAAAATAGTTGGCCCTGTAAATGCTTATTAGGAGCCAAGACTTCATTTACTGTATTCTGATGTTTTAGTTTCCAGAACATGTTTTGACTTCTATACGAGTCTGGTCTCAGACTCTCATCCTCTTGCCGCTTAGTGGATTTTTTATTTCTAAAAAAAAAATCTTGTGAGACTACTCACTTACCTTTCTCCATAAGATCCAAAAAAAGAGGTACACTTGGCACTACTATGCATTTTTATTCTCATCGGCTAATAAGGAGGCTATCATTAGAGTGATGCACTGCAGGTGAGGACCCTCAACTGTTTACACCAAAACTCCATCCCAACATTATGAAATGAAGAAAGTGAGAACAACCATCGTAAAATCTCTCTCAGTGTCAATTGGTGGCACAGTTTCTGCAAGTTACTCATTAAATCACTCCTCCATCCGGTTGGGAAACACTTGTTCAGAGTACATCATTAGCTTAATTGGAAAGAAAAAAATATCAAAGACAAAATCTGGATGCATTGGATTAAGTGACACTTACAATGAAACCAAAGATGTAGTTTTGACTTTTGAGTTTGGAATTTAAAAGATTTCTGCCTAGAATCTTCATGTAACAAAAGAAAAAAAAAATTAGAATGGGCCAGTTTACGATTACTTCTAAGTTGGTCTCCTAAAAATGAAATCCATTTTTTTCACGGACCATAAAACACAGTTAAAAGGCTCGTTATAACATGGTACATTTGTAGTTTTGTCGGCTGAACACTCTGAGTAAACCAGAGGCTTTCACAGGTTAAACTATTTTCAGTACAACCTTCCAACATCTGGAGAAACGATCAAAGGAGCAAAACCTTTTAACAGCCGTACGATCTTAACTCGTTTGACACATCTCACTGACTTCTTCAGTCATCAGCTTCCTCTCTCTCTCTTCAGATCTCTGCATCTCCTCCTCCTCCTCCTCCTCCTCGGGTTTCAATGTCGCTCCATCATCATTATCTTCTTCTTCTTCTTCTGCTACTAGTATCCCTGACCCCTTCTCTGCTCCAAGCTTCGGTGCATGAGTACCGCAGCGAGAGATTCATGTCCAAAGGCAACGCCTTTGTCTTCCACGGCGGCAGCGAAGGCATCTACTCCTCTTCTCCCTCCGACTCCGATTCCCTCTCCTCCTTTATCCGGTACAAAGCTCTCTCCTTCCATTCTCTTTTAACTTTAAAGTCTCTTCCTTTAGGATCTGATCTTTGTAATCAGAACCCACTTAGGAAGGAATCTTCGTCTATGAGTTTGATCTTAGAGAGTTAAACAAGTAGTTTCAAGCTGATTCAGTTCGTTTGTATACAGTTCTTAACTGAAACTCTCTGTGAAAGTTTCCTACTTTGGAAACTCTCTGTGAAAGTTTCTTACTTTGTAACTCTGTTTGTATCCTCTCTGAGTCAAGTACAGAGTAAACATTGCTTCCACGTGTCAAAGAGTGTAACTTCCATTGTTTTTGAGTAACATCTTACCTGGCTTCTCCGCGAAAGTTTCTAACTTTGCAATGCATTTCAACAGTTTCGAGAAGATCACATTCCGGAGACCTGAGGAAGTTTCCAACACCTCTTCATTACCTATCCACGCCGTCGTTTTCGAGGTGGAAGACAGGGAGAACATCGGAGGATCAGCTTACGGTGGGCAGAGAGCTGTCTGCTGCACATCTGACTTGGCTAAACTCGGTGTCTGCTCCCATGGAGAGATCATTCACCACCCTTCCCTTAAAGACTCCTCCTGGCCTCAAGTCTTTGGTGTTTCCTTTGTCGAGAGCGAGTTGTCTGCTACTCTGCCGACGAGGTCGGTTCAGATCCCTAGGACAGGAATGTACAACCTCTACTTCATCCACTGCGACCCTGGTCTCAAGGATTTGAGTGTTGAAGGTAAAACCATCTGGAAAAACCCTGGAGGGTACTTACCAGGTAGAATGGCTCCGTTGATGTACTTCTACGGGTTCATGTCCCTCGCCTTTGTCCTTCTCGCCGTCTTCTGGTTCTCCCAGTGCGCTAGGTTCTGGAGAGAAGTGCTCCCCTTACAGAACTGTGTTACTCTGGTGATAACCTTAGGGATGTGCGAGATGGCGCTTTGGTATTTCGACTACGCCGAGTTCAACGAGACAGGGGTGAGACCGACGGTGATCACTGTATGGGCGGTGACCTTTGGTTGTATCAAACGCACGTGCGCTCGTGTTATCATCCTGATGGTTTCGATGGGGTACGGTGTCGTGAGGCCCACGCTCGGTGGGTTTACGTCGAAGGTGATCATGCTCGGTGTCACTTTCTTCGCTGCTTCCGAGACTCTTGAGCTGTTGGAGAATGTTGGTGCTGTGAGTGACTTCTCAGGGAAGGCTAGACTGTTTTTAGTTCTCCCCGTCGCGGTGTTGGATGCTTTCTTCATCATATGGATATTCAAGTCGCTCTCCGCTACTTTCAAGAAGCTTCAGACGAGAAGGTTGTTGGTGAAGTTGGATGTGTACAGAAAGTTCACTAATGCTTTGGCTGTAGCTATCTTGGTTTCCGTCGGTTGGATTTGCTACGAGGTAAATAATGTAACAACTCAATCTCAGTAGTGTGATGTGTAATTAAAGTTTTTTTTTTAAACTTGTTGGACAGCTTTACTTCAAGTCTAAGGATGTTTACAATGAGCATTGGCAAAACGCTTGGATCATCCCTGCCTTTTGGCAGCTTCTCTCCTTCTCGCTCCTGATTGTTATCTGTTCTCTCTGGGCTCCATCTCAGAACTCGACGAGGTAAACACTATGTTCAAGAAGAGGGTTTTGATTATAAGAAGCTTGATGTGTTTGTTATTCGGTTGTTTCCTTGTTTAGGTATGCATTCTCAGGATCGTCTGGTGATTCAAGCGGGGAGTTTGAGAAGGATGATTACACACTAACCCTCATTAAACCATCTCCGGTTCCTTCTCACGAAGTCAAGAGCCACTCAGAAGCCAGCTCTTTGCAAGCTGACGAGGAAGAACCAGATTTGGAGGAAGACAAGAGGGAGTGAAGTAGGGAAAGACAATTTAGTTACAATTGATCTTCTTCTACTTTGACCGTTTTTTTCTCTCTCTTTATATTAGACACCTCAAAGTTTTATTATATGTATTCTTGTAGGTCACGCGAGTTTAGTTTTGTACAATACTAAGGCCAAGAGACCAAAGCAGCCTTTGTCTTCGGTGTTTTATAGTGCTTTAGTTTGTGTACCCGTGTTTTTGTTACCATATGTAATGTTTAAACTTCATTTTCCTAAGTTGCATCTTATACTAGGAAGACACGAATAGGTCAAGAAATACTTGTCTCTAATTTTATATCGTCTCTCCTTAGATGGTGAGTCACAGATAACCCCTCGAACAAGTCAGGAGCCTCGGCCTTCTAGCTCTTCAACTGTGATCTTAATGTGGTTCACCGGGTGTTTTCCGCTATCTGTATGGCTCCTGAACACCCAAGAAACGATTCTGAAAGCCGGATTAAGCTTCTCCAATATCGAGATCTTCAGCTATTCCCTCAGCTGAGCATCTGGGACCAACCCATTGTGATTTGAACCCTAGTAACTTTCTCAAATAGAGCGTTAAAAGATTTAAAGCAATTCTTGAGACACATGATGGCTGATGCAAAGTAGGGTGGGAAAAAAACTCGATCCAAACCGACTCAAATCAAATCAAACCAAAATATATATCTAAACCATTTGGTTAACAATTTTATCAATCCAAATGATTCGGCTTGGTTTGATCTTAAACCAAATTAAAACGAAAAACTGAAGTGATTTTTAATTAAATTAGGTAAACATATTAAAATATTAAATTTAAATATATGTAAATCCAAATAAACCAAATGTAATCCGAACTTAACCCAAGCGTAACGTCCCTTCGTCTTGAGCAATACAAGACTTTTAACCCAAGCGGCTATTTGCCAATGCTTAGTGGCTTGTAATAGATAAGAGTAAATCATATTTTAAAAATACACTTGAAAAATTGGGTATTCCATAATTAACTTATATTTATTTTATGACCAACTTATAAATTTGTATAACATTGTTTCTTACGTTACAGAATACGGGTTTGATACCAAGTACCAAGTACCAAGCATGTGCAAATCTAAAGACACATATGTTATGGTCATATTAGATATGGAGCATGTGAAGAAGCTGCAATTAGTATCTGTCAGCGTCAAAGCATCAATTTGCTTTCATCCATTGTCGCAACTCGCAAGGGACCTACTTCCGCCTCATCGAATGTTTGAAACGTAAACTTTCTATTTAGCCGTCACAAATTAATGATTAATGCATGCTAACGAGTGTTTATACTTTATATATATTATTATCTTTCAAAATTGTCATCTAAACAACACTAATGCATATAAACATGAATAAACCCTCAAATGGATGCATTTACAAACGTTACATACCAAATATCACATAGTTTTGTATATCATACGATTTGCAGTCATTGATTTCCTTTCTGGATAACCTTCGATACAACAATGTAGAGACATATATGAATCGTCATGTGAAAACTGCAAATCTTGCTTTTGGTCTTGTGGAGTAGAATCGTGCAGCAATGCATCACTACATACATATATTATATATTTGTATGTATATAGACTCATGTTGCTGTTCAACTGTAGATATAATGTTACCTGATTTTGAAAAATCTTCAGAGTATTATGTTCCGATCGACAAGATCTTGCAAGTTGCGATGAATAGTAATTGATACTATTATTTTTCCCTTGGCACCATCGTCTAGAAACACGGATATTTATTATAGAACATTTTGTCTCACATACTTTTGAAATTATTTAAATCCCTGGTTGGCGTTGGATTTTATAAAAAGACCGTAAATTTTGATTTGATTTTATATATTTCGATACGAACAAAAAAAATCTGGATATCCGTAATTCTACGAAACAAAACTAAGACTATTTTTAACCTAACTCTATTTTTTCCTTTATATTTTTCACAAAAATAGAGTAACTCTATTATAGAGTAAGTTTTGCTCGAATGGTTTACTCTATAATAGAGTTATTCTATTTTTATAGAGAAAATAGTGTAAACCTACTTTTCACTCTATATTCTCTATTTTATCCTCTATATTTTTCACAAAAATAGAGTAACTCTATTATAGAGTAAGTTTTGCTCGAATGGTTTACTCTATAATAGAGTTACTCTGTTTTTATAGAGAAAATAGTGTAACCCTACTTTTTCACTCTATATTTGGAGTAAAATAATGGCTTTACTTTATTTTCTCCACAAAAATAGAGTAACTCTATTATAGAAAAAATCATTGGATCAAAACTTACTTTTATAATAGAGTTACTCTATTTTTGTGAGAATTATAGAGAAAAAAATAGAGTGCCATTGGAAATGCTCTAACACTAATACTAATATGCAATACCTGTAAAAAATGAAACAAATCATAAATACTAATATTTAGGAATAAATATCCGTTCAGATCCGTTACACACACACATATATATATAAATATAAATATAAGTTACATAAATATTATATTAGTTATTAGAACTTCAAAAAATAAACAATTTTGTATTTTTATAATAAATATTATTATTTTTATTTACTTTTAACTGTTTGTTTATTTTTACGGATCAGATCAGATATCGAACTAATTTTTTTTTTAAAAAATCAAATCTCGGTGACACCAAATGATCCAGGTGAGTACGAGCCGCAATTATTCGACTGAAATTGATCGGATCGTAAATCCCTTGGAAAATCTGGATATCTGATTCGGGTCTTACCTCTGCGAATGAACAATATAAAGAAATCCATACTAGGACTAAGCAAGCAGAAGTTTATCAGACACACATATTTTGAGTTTGATGGTACTTAAATATTAATAGGTTTCAAAAAAAAATATTAATAGGTTTCCGATATATCTTTTCAGTTTTCAGTTTCGATATACTATGTGAACTTGTGACAAAATTTCAATTTTCAATTATGATGCTAAAAAAAAGAATGAGAAAACAATCATGCATGAACTATGGGTATACCCGTTCAGATGTCGATACGTGTTGTAAATTTGTAATCCTAATGTTAATCACAAGCCAATACTTTCACGTGTCCTAAAAACTCTTGTCGGGGATAAGCATTCAACTATTCACCGATGCACTAGTATTCTAGAGTCAATGGTTGGTTTCCACAAATTCATTTCCTCAGCCGACGCGAGGGCTATAGTCCGTTACGACAATGGCTTTTGTAACCCCCTCAATTATTTATGTCCATCAATAGCAAAAATGCCACTAATATAAGGATAAAATCGTAAATAACATAATTGTTAACGCCTTCCTGTAACGTCGCCGTCAACTATTTTCATCCTCTTTAAAAAAAAAAGAATTTCACTGCAGACATAAGGAAAACGTGGTAGAAGTTGTAACGAATATTGGTTTTGGTTTGGTGTTGAAATAAATTAATTTATTCGTGAGGACTTAAAGCCACATAAACTTGTTGACATAATATAAAAGAGCATGGGCAAAAGAAACTCAAGACATCTTCTTGTAAGTTGTTGTCCTGATCTATAACGTGTGCAACGCATACAAGAACTAGAATCTTGTATTGCAGTCTCATCACAGTATGTCGACCGGAAAAGCGCCGGAGAAGTCCAACTTTAACCGGAGATGTAGTCTGCTCAGTCGGTACTTGAAGGAGAAGGGAAGTTTTGGGAATATAGATATAGGCCTGGCTCGAAACTCCGATCCTGGGTTAGCCGGAAAATCTGATCTTAGAGGTACTTATTTCAATTCTTCTCCGACACGGCCGCCGCCGACAATGACCCTGATTTATTTTAATATTCTTCCTCTAAATAAGATAAATAAATGTATCAAAAATTTTGAGGAAATATTCAAAACTCGTTTTCTATAAATTCTAGATTAATTTCTGATATTTCTTAATGAGTTAAGTCAAATTCATCCGGCCATTACACCCAAAAAAAGTCATCCGGCCAGCTAAGCTTGGATGCTAGAACAATCCTAAACAGAATCATGATTTTTTTTTTTTTTTTTTTGTAAACTAACAGAATCATGATTTTGGCGTAAATATTAGATTTTTTTTTGGTTAAATGTAAACTAATTCCCATTTTTAGTCAAAAAAGCACGGTAATATTAATATGTAGCTTGGTCACATTACGTGTACTAAACAAAAGAATTGTTATTTGAAAAAAAAAATCAAATTTTGCAATTTAATTTTAATTAATTTTGATGTATTTTTTTGGTTTTAATTATAGCTCAACAAAATGCAATAAAGAAGGCAGACATTTCTGAAACTAGACCCTTCAAGTTGACTCAGAAGCAGCTTTCAGTAGGTGAAACCTCTATTTCTTCCAGAGGCAAAGCCATAGATGTCGTCGATCTAAGGTTATCTAGTTTTGATCTTATCTATCTTATTAAAGCTGAAGTACAATTTCGGTGTGTTTGGATACTTAGATAAGAGTATTAAAAAATTTTGGTATGTTTGGAAACATGGATTGTAGTCTTTTTAAAAAAATTAATTTTGTTTGGAAACAAAGATAGTAGTATTAAACAGAAAAAGTAGTGGGCTTAAGTTATTAAGTCCATTATAAAAGAATGTTGTCAATATATATATAAAATAAATACAAAGCCCAATTTGAAATAACAACTCAAATTATGGTTTTTATATTTCATATTAAGTTTTTAAAATATAATATATATAATTATTTATATGATGATACGTATTAAATATTATTAATTATATGATTACTTATATGATGGTACATATAAAATACGATTAATTATATGATGAAATTATACGATATATAATAATGACTAAGGATGGATTTTCAGATATCTATACGGGTTTGGTTCTGATCGGTTTGCGTTTCGGGTTTTCGAGGTCAAAGATTTAAGTCCTATTAGGATGTTTCTAAATTTTTGTTTGAGTTTGATTCGGATCTTTACGGGTTTGGTTTGAGTTTGGATAATCTATTTAAATAACATATATCAGAATACCTAAGCTTAACATATCAATTGGTTTGATTTAAAATTTTGGATACGAAATCAATAATTATTTTAAGTATTTTTGGTGATTTGAGTATACTTTAACTATTTCAGATATTTGTTTTTGACTATCTATATATATTTTCAAGTATTTTAAACCAATTAAAAAGTATCATTCTTGATGTTTTATATACGTTAAATATAAAATAATTAATATATAAGTATATAAATCTATTTTTGGATAAATTCAGGTACACGAATACTTCGGTTCCGATCCGATTCGGTTCTCTAACTAACAAAATTTTGAATAATTCGAATATTTAATCAATTTATGTTCAGGTTTGGTACTATATTTACGGATTGGTATCAGTTCTGTTCCTCAGATTCATTTTGCCAAATCCTAATAATCATATGAAAAACAAATATCATCATATTTTTTAAAATATACATCCGCAGAGGTGTAGAGATCAAAGTCTATAATCATTTATTTTAACAACAAGCCAAATAAATATGTTGATTGAAGAGCGAATAAAACAAAACTAGAGAAATACATAGTTTACCAGAGACACTCTATGTGTCGAATTTATTATAAAGAAAATTTTATTAAAATAAATAAATTCAATAATTACAAACAAATAATATACTTCATAAAAGTGAAAAATAATATCCGCGCTTTCGAAGCGCGGGTCAAAATCTAGTACGGTATTAAATAAAAGGCCGATCGTGATGTATGGACTACCGGTTATTGACATGTGAAATTTAACCAAATGAATTTGATTTGATTTCAGTGAACCGAGAAACGTACCGGAGGAGCCTAAAACTTCCCAGTTGACCATATTTTTCGGCAGTAAAGTTATAGTTTACAACGAGTTTCCTGAAGACAAAGCCAAGGAGATAATAGAAGCAGCCAAAGAAGCAAACCCAGTTGCTGTTGAGTCAAAGAACATTCAGAACCACATGAATCTTGATATGAACATTAACAACAAAAGCAACGTTGTGATTCCTGACCTGAATGAACCAACGAGTTCCGGTAACAACGATGATCATCAAACAAAAGAGCAACATCAAGTCGTGGAACGCATTGCAAGAAGAGCCTCTCTTCATCGGTTCTTTTCCAAACGAAAAGACAGGTAAACCGAACTGGAACATGTGTTTGTCTTACCTGAATTGGTCGTAGATTAGGACCAAAACCTTTCTAGCTTAATGGGCTCAACCTTATTAGAAGAGTGCTTTAGTTGGAACCCATTGTTATGATTTATGATGCGTCATAGTTAAAGTTTAAGTATGTTTGATTTTCAGGGCTGTAGCTAGAGCTCCATATCAAGTGAACCAAAACGGTGGTCATCTTCCTCCCAAGCCACAAATGGTCGGTCCATCGGTAGAGCCAGGACAATCCTCGCGACAGCCTGCGACACCCTCAAAACCACAGAGACATAACTATGTGTCGATGGAAGTGGACGAAGAAGGACGGTGTTCAAAAGATCTCGAACTCAAGCTTTAGGATGTATCAAAATTTTAAGAGTGCACGTTTGCAGTTTAACTGATTCAGGATTGGAAGCCATAGATTGAATGATTTATAGTATTTCGTTTACTTTTTTTGTCAAAATATGTAATTCCATCTGGTTTAGATTCTTCGCAATTGTATTACATAGTCATACTTTCTACTTTCTAGATATACTCGTTTCTCAATCTGGTTATAGATTCTCTAGAGTGTGTGGTAAGATATTTTGGCCTTCTCTTATATTCCAAAAACATTCCACAACCTTGAAATCTCGTCTCCAGCTGCTGAAGCTACGTTACAACCAGCTAAACTCTTATCATATATATTAAGTAATAATACTCTTAATGTGTGAGCATTGACTTAACTGCTTAGCCTTCTTCAAAACCGCAATTACATACACATATACAATATATACGTACACATATGTCTTTTTAGAATTCCTAGGGGAAAACCCCCATTGGACATGGTCTTACCACTGCAATGCTTAGAGCATCTGTGAAATTATACAATGTAATTTAATAATTAGTGTGAAACAAGTACAACCACAATAGTCCACATACATTTTAGGGTCGTTGGATGTGGGGGGGAGACCATTCAAATTCTAATCATGTGGGAAGTTAATTGGAGTTTGCATTCTTACAAGGGATCTGCTTGTAAAACAAAAAAAAGTTAATAGCTTTTCACTTTACAATATGTTTCAAAATTAAACTACTTCCCTAAAATGTCAACTCAGGAATGTCGAAGATGAGATGAATAGGTAAGACGTTATCACTTGCACTCGAGTCTGGGCCTCAGTCCAAACTCCTTGCAAATTTGGGCCTCTACAGTTTGGGATCGGGCTTGAAAAGTCTATTTTTACACTTATGCCATTCGCGTCTGCCTCCTCCCGTCTTTCTAAAACCCTAATAAGCCATAAAGCTTTTGCAGAATCTCAAAAAAAAAAACAGAGAGATCGATTAAAACCCTAATCATGTCGGAATCAAAGCCGGCGGGGGACATGAACGCTCTCACGTCCGAGATCGCTTCATTCGCCTCCTCTCTCGGCTTACCTTCATCTCTCCCTTCCTCAGGCTTCAACGACTCTGATTTCCGCAAACCCAGTAAACCCCAGAAACGCAAGAAGAACCCTAAGAAGAAGGACGCAGTAGCCGCCGAGGAGACACAAGGAGACAACAACACAAGCAAGCCCAACAGATCGAACAATCCAAAGGAAACGAAGAAGCAAACCACCCCAAAAGAAGCTCCGGCGAACCCTAAGCCAAAGCCAAAGACTGATTTTTTATCGATTGAAGATGATGACAAGAGTGGGTTCAAGGCGAAGCGTTTCGAAAAGTTCAAGACTTTGCCCAAGCTTCCTCTGGTGAAAGCGAGTCTGCTGAGCTCGGAGTGGTACAACGACGCCGAGGAGCTGGAGGAGAAGGTCTTTGGTGGTAGCCAGAGAGCGGCGGTGGGGGATGTGAAGGGTGTGGTGGAGGTGAAGAGGGAGATGGGAGAGAGGCTGATGTGGCAATACGCTGAGGACTTTGTGGGGTCGAAAGGGAAGAGTGGAGATATGAAGATGGTTATATCTGCTCAGAAGTCTGGGACGGTGGCTGATAAGATCACTGCCTTTGAGATCATGGTTGGAGAGAACCCTATTGCTAATATGAGGTCTCTTGATGCCTTGTTGGGTAAGCCTTTTTGATGTCTCTGTTTTGTTTGTGTTATTCTGTCCCAAACAATTTGTTTGACTTGTTTGGAGTTGTTTTTGTTGTAGGAATGGTGACCTCAAAGGTTGGAAAGAGGTTTGCATTCAAGGGTCTTAAGGCTCTATCTGAAATTTTGATCAGGTACTCTCTCTCATAACGTTTAGATCTTTGCCTTCTTTTTTGTTTGGTTCTCATTAAGTGAGTTTTATTTTTTAAAGGCTGTTACCTGATCGCAAGCTGAAGACGCTTTTACAGCGACCTTTAAACAGCATTCCAGAAACTAAGGACGGTTACTCGCTTTTGCTGTTTTGGTACTGGGAGGAATGCTTGAAACAGAGGTAAATAAAAGTCTTTACTTTCTAGTTTATTTCAAAATGCAGTTTGCTTAAATCATGCCACGAGCTATGTATTGGTAATTGTGCTTGTTTGATGGTTCACTTAAAAGGCTTACTATGCTGACTTTGTAGGTATGAGCGCTTTGTCAACGCTCTTGATGAATCATCTAAGGATATGCTTCCAGAGCTTAAAGACAAGGCTTTAAAGGTATTATGTCGTATTCACCACTCTGCGCCCTCTAGCCTCTTTACTACCACTGATTATTTTATTTTTTTATCATATCAGACATTTGAGTGTTAGTAGTGTAATCCGTTCTCTTGATGATGCATGATCAGGATCTTAACTATCGTTATTGGTTTTTGTTTGTTTGTTTTGTTTTGGTGTTAGACTATATACTTCATGTTGACAAGCAAATCAGAACAGGAGCGGAAATTGCTCGTGTCATTGGTGAACAAGGTATTTATTTCAATTATAATTTGGAATGAACATATATGCAATAAAAATTTATCAACTTTGATCTCTCTAATTGTTCTGGTGAATTGCTTTACACAGTTGGGAGATCCTCAGAACAAAAGTGCATCTAATGCTGATTTTCACCTGACAAATCTTTTGGCTGATCATCCTAATATGAAGGTGTGACTATTAAACCTTCTTATGTCTTGTGGATTATTATGTTGTGTGGAGTCTTTTCTTTGGCTTAAAGGTACAATGATATTTGCAGGCTGTGGTGATTGATGAAGTCGACTCGTTTCTCTTTCGTCCTCATCTTGGGCTACGTGCAAAGTATCACGCTGTATGTCCTTTCATCTACTGTTTATATACTAACAAATTTAATTTTCCACTGTTATAATCTTATTAGGCTCATGATAACCATTTTTATAAATTGTATTGCTCATTTCTTTCATCTACATGTGCAGCTTTTCTGAAACCATGCTTATTAACAACCCCTTGTATATTTTACAGGTTAACTTTCTGAGTCAGATTCGATTGAGCCACAAAGGAGATGATCCAAAGGTGGCAAAACGCCTAATTGATGTTTATTTTGCGCTGTTTAAGGTATATAACTAACTAACTGGCATCTCTAAATGTTCTCATGATCTCCGAGACTTGTATTGCCCCTAAATGTTTTCTTTCTGGGTGTCATTAGTCATATAACATGACGTCTTCCAAGTCTGAGACATAGGAGTGTGTGTTTCCATTCTTGTAGGTTTTAACCACAGAAGCAAATAGGAAACCAGGCGCAGATGACAAAGTGGCTGATAAGAAGAATGCCAACTCAAAGGACACGAAAGAAGACAAGTCCTCTGATTCACCTGTTGAATTGGATTCCAGAATTCTATCAGCTCTACTTACGGTTAGTCCGGTTTTTGTTTGTTATACACGCGGTGTGTGTGTAATTTAATAGCATTTGAGACTTCACAGATCAACTTGATCCTTATTACTCCGTGATTGCAGGGAGTTAACCGAGCTTTTCCATATGTTTCCAATGACGAAGCAGATGATATAATTGAAACCCAGACGCCAGTGCTTTTTAAATTGGTAACCAACTCCTGAGGCCTCCTCATATAAGTTTTGTTTCAAAAGTTGCGACCAAGAAATTTTAATAAAATATTTATTGTATCTT
Organism: Raphanus sativus; assembly: GCF_000801105.2. Classification (NCBI taxonomy): domain Eukaryota; kingdom Viridiplantae; phylum Streptophyta; class Magnoliopsida; order Brassicales; family Brassicaceae; genus Raphanus; species Raphanus sativus. The sequence goes on along the minus strand of NC_079519.1, from coordinate 4,677,825 downwards.
GGAATGTATGCAGGTACACTCGAAGAATTTCAATGTGGGAGTTCAATCACTGATGCTTCTTGACAAAATCTCATCCAAGAACAAGATTGTCAGTGATAGATTTTACCGTGCACTGTACTCGAAACTTCTACTCTCCTCCGCAATGAATTCTTCAAAGGCAAGCTAAATTTTTTTTTTTGCCATATATATTCTTTTCTCCATAACTCGTTCAATAGTTTGCCATTTTTAATTTCAGGCTGAAATGTTTATTGGGCTTCTTCTCAGAGCCATGAAGAACGATATAAATATAAAGCGTGTGGCTGCCTTCTCCAAAAGAATCTTGCAGGTTGGTAACATGAATATATATGAATATGACCAAACTCATCTTTTGTCGTTCTAGTTTTATTGATAGTAAGACTGTATTCATTTCATATCAGTTGTTATCTTGATTAGTGATATTATCATGTGAAGATTGATGGCATTGGCACACTACTGAAAATTTTGGCATGTCTAAAGTTCACTCTTATTTACTTGTACTAGGTTGCGCTACAACAGCCACCACAGTACGCCTGTGGATGCCTTTTCCTTCTCTCTGAGGTGCTAAAAGCAAGACCACCTCTTTGGTAAAGCTTTTTCGTTTTGTTAACATATTTAAACGATGGCTTTTCTCCGGTTATCGAATGGGTCTCTTTCTATTCACCATGCAGGAACATGGTGGTCCAGAGGGAATCAGTTGTGGAAGAAGAAGATGTAGAACATTTTGAGGACGTGAAAGATGATGATGATACTGAACCCATTAAAGAATCAGAGAAAGAAGGGAATGACGTTGAAGTTGATCATGAAGAGAACAAAATCACAAGTAGAGATGATGATTCCTCTTCAGATGAAGAAGAAGAGGCTTTGGCGGTCAGGCAATCTGATGAAGAAGATGATGACGCTTCTGATGATGGTGAAGAGCTATTTATGAAAGAAACCCCCAAAGAAACCATGGAGGTTACTAATGATAGCGAAAAAAGAAGCCAAGCGCCACTGAAATCAAGTTGTCTTCCTGGAGGATACGATCCTCGCCATAGAGAACCTTCTTACTGGTCAGTTAATCTATAAAATTTGAGATGCTATGCACCACCTAGCAACTTTCTTGATATTATTATTATATGTTCTTGGTTGTAACTAAATCATTGGATCTCAAATTAACAGTAACGGAGACCGTGTGAGTTGGTGGGAACTGGTGGTTCTTGCTTCACACGCTCACCCCTCGGTGGCTACAATGGCTGGAACCCTTCTCTCAGGAACTACAATAGTTTACAACGGAAACCCGTTGAATGATTTATCTCTAACTGCTTTCTTGGATAAATTTATGGAGAAGAAACCAAAGCAGAACACTTGGCATGGTGGCTCCCAGATCGAACCTTCCAAGAAGGTAAAACCAGCTCAAGCCTCTCAACATCTACAGCTTGAAACCACTTTGTTATCTATATTCATTCACCTGTAACGGTTTTCTTGTTTCTCTTCATGTGCAGCTTGACATGTCAAACCAGATGATTGGATCCGACATTCTAAGGTTAGCAGAAGAAGATGTGTCTCCTGAAGATTTAGTCTTCCACAAGTTCTACGTGAACAAGATGAACAGCACGAAGCAATCGAAGAAAAAGAAGAAGAAGAAGCTACCTGAAGAAGAAGAAGCTGAAGAACTTTACGATGTGAACGATGGTGATGGTGGAGGAAACTACGATAGCGATGTGGACTTCGAAGCTGGTGATGAGAGTGACAATGAGGAGATTGAGAATATGTTGGATGATGTTGATGATGACGCTGTGGAAGAAGAGGGTGGTGAATATGATTATGATGATCTGGATAAAGTAGTGGGCGATGATGATGAGCTTGTTGCTGATGCTAGTGATGCAGAGATGGACACAGAGTTGGATATGCTTGATGGTGAAGATGTGGATGATGATGTTGATGACATTGTTGATGATGATGATGATGATGATGATGATGATGATGATGGTGTTGGTGGGGGTAACAAGAAAAAGAAAGAAAAAGGAAAACGGAAATCTCCATTTGCAAGTCTTGAAGAGTACGAGCATTTGATGGACGAGGATGATTCAAAGTCGAAAAGAAAAGTAACATCAGAAGAGCCCAAAAAGAAGAAAAAGAAGAAGACGACCAAAGCGTCTGAATAAAAAAGATTTCATTGTCGATTTTGATACCTTGGAACAAAAGGTAAGACTCGTTGCTTGCTGTGCAAGGCTTGTTGTGTTGAGTTGTACTAAAAATCTGGTGAACAGTTACTCCAATTTTGTGGTGTTTTGTTATCTCTTCTACTTTAAGTTTTCCATCTTTAAAACAAAAATATTTTGTATGATTATTTTTTTCTAATCACTTGAGACTTGATCGCTGAAACCATAATTCAAAATATCCTTTATATCCTCTAGTGTTTCGTCAATTTTCAGTGTTTTTCACTGTATACATTTATTTACATACAAATATTGATACTATTTGACAGCATCATGGTAGGCGTGCGAATTCAAGTTGATACTGTAGTAATTGGGTAGTTAGTTAAATCATACTGGATCTTTAATTGAGTGATATGAATGATTAAGACATGCTTAGATCATATGTAACCTTAAAATCCTACTTTTTTGGGGAAGAAGCCAACCTCTCATTTAAAGCTTAAAAGCATTTCCAAGCCTAAATACATTATCAAAAGTAGAACTTTAAACATTTCCAAACACACCAATATGTCAGGTCAAAACTGTGGATATTAATGTTGATACATCTTAAAATATTAATCAATAAATATATATATATTATATCATAAAGTTTATTTATATCCAGCAACGATTGCAACTACTACATTAAGCATTCATAGACCGTTGACAAAAAAAAAAGCATTCATAGACCAGACGATGCATTAAATGTATGGAACACGGATTATTATAACTAGAGGAAGTCCAAAAAAACTAAAGCAGGTTAGTTGCACAATTGTCGAGCACTGACAAGCAACACCAATGCACCATCACAACTGGCTTGTCTCTGCTTTAATTTTGGACTCTAGTTTTAGTATAACTATGGATTTCTTTTTTTGGTGTAAATGTTAAAAATCTATGGATTTCTTTTAATTGAGTTTCTAACCTTTTTAGTAATATGTTTAAATCTCAAGACAAAATAATAAAACGAAATGCTAAAAAAATCACACCTTAGATTATTAAGTAATTTATATGGGGCTACTTTTAAAAAGTTAATCAGCATAACGCGATTTAATCAAATCAATGATTAGGAATCAGAAGTAATGTAATTAATATTCCAAATTGCAGGTTGCTTGTTTGTCTCTTGTAATGCATGTATATTTAATGTACGCATATGCATATATGTCCGTGTCATTTTCCTTCTTAATCTTCAATAAATCCACTCTTTGAATAGAAATACTATTTTTAAAAACAATCACCCTTGATCAAATTATTAGGCTTATTTTGAGGTCTACATAAGTATATGACATTGGACAGTTATCTAATCTCTAATCATGAGCAACTACTGTCTTACTTTTTTTGTCTATTTTATTTATTTTACTATAAAAATGAGTATATGTTCGACCATCTATAAAAAGAAGTATTTAAAATTTCTTAAATGATTAGCTTACCATCCACAGCTTTTTGTTGGATAAAGACAGAGGGTAAGGTTCTATGGTGTTCTCCACCTAATTTCTCGGAAATACAAAACTAACTTTAAGGATTATAATATGCCTTTGCACTGAATAAGATGACTGTATTTTATCAAAAGAACAAAATTGCCTTGTGATTGGTGGTTCATGGTTGCATCATGTCACAGTATTATTCAAGAAAACTTAGTTTTTCTTTTAATGCTATTTTTATTTAGTTTTCCCGTTATACAAAGATAAAAAAATTTGGAAACCTTTTGTTTTGCAATTTTTTTTTTAAATGTTTTAAATAGTTTTATAATAATAAATATCAAAATTTTAAAAATAATTATGCATTTAGTTTCTATTCGTTTAATTTTGTTGAAAAATTATAATAATAATAATAGAAAATAATGTATTTATAATATAAATTTAATGTGATTTTAAATATGTGTGAACAAATGAAAAATTGAAATGGATGAAGTATATAATTTTCATGATTTATTTTTTACGGTGAAAGTTTTGGATTTTTAAAAATAATTCCATATTAAAAAAAAATTGAATCTGAAACATAATAAAACCTCTTCTCAAACAAAAAAGAAGAAGAAACATAATAAACCAACCCCTTCCAACCACATAATATACTATTATATCTAAATTTTCAAATTCGTAACATAAAAGAATCGTAAGAAATACTAGTATATACGAACGACAAACAATTAGCATTATCGGGTAATATTCAACAAAAAAAATTGTGGACAAGATGTAATCGTAATCTAAAAAACATCACACTTTGTCCGATCATTAGATAACAACACGCAATAAGAGGTTGCCTACATATCTACAAAAACTATATTATAGTACACATTGTAAGATACACCAAATAAAATTTACTGAATAAGCATAAATGTGTATATATAAGGTATTTATAAATATGATTTATGATGGAGGAAAAACAAAATGACAGGTAAGAAAATAGACATGTGATGCAATGGTTAAGAACATAGGAAAAACAAAATGACAGGTAAGAAAATAGACGTATGATGCAACGGTTAAGAACATAGACGTATGATGCATGGTTTTGTCATGTTAATCTAGATTAAATAAATACAATAAACTAAATCATTATTGTTAGTGTTTTAAATTGTTGATCCAAACATTATATAAAATATATTTTAGACATGTGGTTTATATATGACATCATTGAGTTTCTAGTAATTTTTGTGCGTTAATCCAAAATTATATAATTGGATTGTTGGTCTAAATTATTGTTTATTTATTTTTTTGTTAACCAAGAGATATCTGGACATTCGGTCCAAAAAAAATTTCAAATTCGAAACAAAATCGATTTCAGATAGTAGTAATTACAACCATGACTCTTTTACCACCAAAACTAATTCGTTCCAGCGATTTTTTGTATTGTTGTTATCTCGTATGTTACGATATCATATTGTCAATATAGAACTTTCTAGTTAACAAATGTGAAATATTTACATGAAAATACATCAATTACTGTCGCAAAATTTATTACGTGAATATATCTAGTTTATTTTTATTTTTAAATCGATTATAGGATATAAGAAGAAAAAAAAGCAAAAACAATGGGCACAGAAACACTAGTTTTGCCATTTATGTCCTCATCCCCTCTTAGCTGTTATGCATCAATCGGTGGGTCATGCATCTATACGTTCTCTCTCTCTCTTGTTAATATATATACACGAACCTTCCTCGTTATTTCCTCCCAAGAACATCTCAAAACATTTTCTATTCTTCATTCAATCTTTTGACCAACACACACTCATATATTCTCATAAACCCTAAACCCTATCTTGTTTCAACAACACTCTTGTTCCGAATCCAAGAAAAAAGAGGTTAGTTTCAAAAGCAATGGCCAAAGTTGGGAAGCTGACAAAGCTCAAGTCGGCAATAAAGAAATGGCCTTCCTTCGCCAAGAATCACCACCACTCGTCCTCCTCGGCTGCTGTCTCCGATGAGCTCTCAGAGAACAACAATCTCCATGTTGTTTATGTTGGTCAGACTCGAAGACCTTACATGCTTAAACCGGACATCATCTCTCACCCACTTTTTCAAGAACTGGTGGATAGGTCTTCTAGATCCGATGAACAAGATCGTGAGATTGTTGTAGCTTGTGAAGTTGTTTTGTTCGAGCACTTGTTGTGGATGCTCAAGACTGGTCAAGAAGGAGGATCCGTTGAAGAATTGGCTGAGTTCTATACTTATTAACATCGACCGATTGATTTTTAAACATTTGTTTCGTATAATATATACTTCCTATGTTTTTTATTCTGTTGTTGCTCCTGAATTGTATTTTGATTCAATGCGGTGTGTGATCAAAAACGTGATCTCGTAAACCATGTCATTTGCTTCTGTGTGTTTTTTTTTGTTCTCGAGCATTTTTATGATGATGATGACTTGATGAGCGTATGTGGCTTCATACTTTGTTACGAGTTACGACCAACAAATAATTATTTCTCTTAGAAGCAACCTTTATATTTCCTTCTAATATATTCTGATATATGCATATCCTTAGACAATTAAGAGAATGTGATGATTTTTCAGATACTTATTTTATGGTCGCATTAATAATATTTACTTTCATTGTGGCGGTTTTGTAACTTTTGTTTCTCTTTTTCTAACGGAATATATCTCATGATGAGTAGTCTCATGACATATAAAAAGTACTTTAGTGATGTTCGAAATTCCTTAAACTAATACAGATTTTTTAAAAAATTGACTACATGATGACGATCTCAGTTAACTAAACTATCTAGATGAAGTTAAAAAAAACTAATTAAATTATCTAGCTATCTTTTGAAAAAATATACAGCAATGATTTGTATCTTTGACATTCATGGTGTTTTGTTTAAAATCCGGGACAGTACTTAGCTAAGACATACGCATAACACTGCTAGCTAGCTAGTATCGAAATGATTAAGAACTCTGAAAGATCCGTTCTATACAAAATTAACAGTACAATAAACATTTTCATATGTTTTTGCACTGTGATTTTTTTCCTGCTAAGCTACATACAATTTTTTTTTATAACCGTGGAGTCCGGCGACCGAGATCAACCGACTAATCTAAGCTACATACAGTTTCTTTGCACTCTGATTATTTAAAATACAGTTTTGTATTTGTTTTTCAAACTTAATCAGTAAATCCTCATTTTTAAATCCGTCGAGACTCACCACGTACATACGTACCTTATACACGATCCTCTGTATATCACATATATTTATGGTTGTCCATTTCAAATATACATTTTTGTATATCAGAAACATATGCATTTTTAAAAGAAAATTTGCCGTGAATAATGGTTGCTCCTTATAAAAAAAAGGTCGCTCTCATGACGCGTTGGTGACCTGGTCCCCAAGTTCATGTCCCTATTCTTCTTTCTAGTAGCATATAACATATTCATTTTAATGTTCCTGAACTTATGTAAAATTTTATTAATCTCAAAGAAATAAATTAAAACTTACGATTTAGTTAGAAGATGAAAATAAAGTTTATACTACTTGCTTATCATCAGTTAAAAACATTCATGTACATGTATACATAATAGAGTATAGTTGTAGCAGCAAAGTTTTGGTGATAGAAACTGATAATTGTCTTGGTGGTGACGAAAGCACGGAATATTATTAAAGAGTCTCGAGGACTTTATCTATACATAAACATAATTAATTAGACAAACATCTACTCTATTAATTTAGAATTTTATTTTTTATCTACTATTTAAAAATTATCATTTAACTTTGGACCTATTCATATCACTTAACAATAGCACATATGTTATTTACATAAAACATACACGTTACATTATATTAACGTTGTATGGTTGGCAAGTTTATACAAATAAACAGAAACTAATTTTATTAAACAAAATGAAATCGGTTATTTAATACAATAGATCATAGTAACATAATTTAATGAAAGATATATCTAATCAATTAATCTATGTATTAACTAACATTTCTTAACGGTAGCTGGTCTACTTACTTATCTTCAGTCATCTAATTCTCCATACCACGCACCATAATCAATGTTTTTCCTTTGCTTGGTGTGCTGCCACCCACCATAATCAATTCTTCTCTTCATGTACATATCGAGACATAAGAATACAAGTCCTGTCTACATGGAGAATAGAAGAATATATACTCTATCACTGAAATCAAATTTCATACTCTTTCATCATACCAACAACCACTCCAAACCATAATAGAAATACATGTGGTTTAACAAAAATCGGTTCATTTTTGAAATTTAATAAATTCAGATTTCAATCTAATAAATATTTAAAATCTAGCAACAAACTAATATTACAAATCAGTATATGCTTAGAGAATATTCATTTGATTTGTTTCTAGAATTGGTACTCAATAAAACCTATTATTTTAAAATAGAGTACCTATTTGTATATATCTACGGTTGACATATAATATTTTATACAAAACATTAATAGCATATGTTAAACTTTTATATATGCAACTATATATTATATTTCTGTTTATTTTGAAATTTACTGCACTATATTATCTAAAACTATTATATATACAAATATAATAGTACATAACTAACATTTATTTCATGATTTGTATACAAAATATGCTATTAGAAATCTTTTGAATAATTCATTAAATATATTAATTACAAATAATATTAATTATTAATAATAAAATCTATTTAAAATAAAAATTCATATAATATTCAAAACTCAAAGTGAAGATTTCAAAATAATTTGTGGACAAAATATACAGTTTTGAAAATAAATATTCCGAAACTAAAATGATAGTACTCCAAATTTAAAAAAATAAAAGATCATAGATGTATATTTTTTGAAATACAAGACAAAAAACTATGTTGTAAAAATAAAAAATATAATATTTTTATATTAATTTAATAACAAAGAATCAGGAAACTCGATATAATAACATCCTAAATGTATTATATAGATAAAATTTATTAAAATAATATAATAGATGCTACTACATATCAAATTTATTAAAATAGTAAGACCATATTATTTTTAAAAAACAATGTATTAACTTAAAAAATCTACAAATACAAAAAGATGTTAAAGTATATTTTATTAAACAACATGGAGATGTAAAATTATCCTGAGCAAATTATAGAGTGTAACTAAATAAATTTTAAAATGATATGCAATAACAATTAATAACAAAGTAAGATGTATAAAACAGATTACACATACTAATAGTATCGAATATAAAACATAAACGACACAATTATAGAATTACATAATATATAACACTAAAAATTAAATCATATATTTAAACTTTATGATAATGTCAAACTTATACATTTATAAAATAAAAAAATATCTACACAGATCAAAATCTAGTAATAATTAATATCGTATCAATTGATTTAAGTACGATCATAATACTAGGATAATACCCGCGTTACAACGCGAATTTTTTTTTTATAGTTTTGAGAAAATAATTACTATTTTAATTCAATATGGGTATTATTCTTTTTATAGAACCAAAAATATATTATTTAAATTTATAAAACTGGTAAACAATCTTATTTTTAAATATTTGACTTTAAATTTTATTTAAGTTGAATATAAATTTACGGTTTTATTTTTTATTTATATGAATAAATATTTTAAATTGCATTTTCAGATCTATTTTTAGACGTGTGAAATATATTATTCCCTTTGAAGGACTCTTAATACTCATATGACGATTTTCCACTAAAATAATATTTATAGTTTTGGAGAATACATTAAATTATAGTTTTTTATACAATTTAAATAATGAAAATTTTATTTCTATGATATAAATTTATATAGTATATTTCATAAAAAATAATTTGATAGTTTACAATAGTTGTGATAAAAATACATTATAGTAATTTTATTTTAAAAATATACATTTTAAAATTTTAAAATTTTATTTAGCAATACCTAACAAAAAGATAATCATTAATTGCATCTTTTATTTTTGATTCATATTGTTAAGAAATCTGATTTCTTTCTTACATAACTATAAATATATATTTTAAATAAATACATATTTTAATTAAATACATATTTCTAAGATATGATTTTTGTATAGAAGAATTATCTTTTTTATTAAAATAGAGAAATTTAAAATATTTAAATATATATTATTATACGTACATTTGATATGGCTATAGGAAACCTGATTTTTTCATATAAATATTGATAATTATATAAGATATTTATATAAATAGATTACAAATTTTAAAATATACATATTTAATATTTTTGTGATATCTAATATTATTATCTTGTTTCAGTTGAGAGAATTTAGGATGGTTCAAAAACATTTAAATATTAGTTTAATACTTAAAACTTTTTGATTGGGAGTAATACTTTTCAGTCAAAAATATATCTCCATGTTCGGGATTTCGCTAGGTATTAAGGCGTACGGTCGACCCGGACCTAGCAGCTAATTAATTAGTCGAGGATTAATCGGAATTTAATCAGGATTAGTTTTTTTTAATATTTTATCTATAAATATAATCAATACTATTAAAGTTGAAGTATGCCCCATTGATAAAAGTTTAGTCCAACAATAACTATATATTCATGCTTCAACATATTTTATAACCACCTCTTTGATTCCAAATTAATAGGAACCCACTTCTCTCTATCATGTATTAAAACTGTCGACAACCTCTACTATTAAAATCAACTTTTGCATTTTACTCATCTTTGTTGTAACAACAACTGCTGAGTAATCATTATTTATTCACTATTCATATTATATATTTATAAATATTAATTCCAACTTAAAATAACAAATCAAATTATATAAGTAAAATTAACAAATTATATCAAAAAATTTAAAACAGAAAAATGACTTTTTAATACAAAATGGGTTATAAGATAAATATTTTATTTTAATTAAACCATTAGAAATAAGATAAGGGTGAAATAAGTCATACCAATTAATAAAACAAAAAAAATCATAATGCGGGTCAAAATGATCTAAGATTCTAAAAAAACCAATACTATTAAAATAGAAACATTACCATATATGTGTGGTTCAATTATTTTAATATAATTATTAAAATCTATTAAATTATTTTAATATTATTATTATAATCTCTTATTAATCATATATATTAAAGAAATATTATACAATGAAAAACACAAAATGACTCAAACACACAAAAAAATATTCTAAAAAGTTATAAAATAAAATATATATCCGCTCTTTTAAGAGCGGGTCAAAATCTAGTATATATTAAATGGCAGGAGTATTACTCGTTAATATGCCTTGGTCTAGTGGCTCCTCAAGTAGTGCGTGCGAGATATTGGGACCAGTGTTGAATGCTCCTTTTTGCATTCTTTGTTGTTTTTTCTTTTTTTCTTGGTAGATTTACAAAACTACCTTCGTCTTGTACATTTTGTCTGGAACTTTTGACCTAATTTCCAGCCGCCTCTTGTTTCTTTCATCGATTTTATTTGCATTTCACACTTTTTTCGGGAAGAATTAATCGGAGGGAGGGAGAAGAATGGAAGGGAGCAAAGGCGAAGCGGTGTACGATTCAATGAATTTGAATCCTCACCTTTTCATCAATGCAGCACTCAACTTCGTCCAAGACGTTGTCGACGAAGCTTTCCACTTCTATACCCTGTACTGCACTACTCTTTCTATCTAACTCTCGATGCTTTTTTTATTTTTCTAACAGAGCACTTACTTACATTATTTGCAGTGAAGCATCCAATCTCCTGAAAATCGATGAACGAACTGATAACAACAGGTCACGGGAGTTATCGAAAGTCAGTTTCTTTCTTTCATCCTCTCTCTCTCTCTGCGAGTGCTGTGCTGACCTAATAACCTCTCTCTCCATGTCTGAAATTTCAGGGTATTGATCGTGTTCGTGATATGATTCAATCGGTTCTCGACAACCGCTTGGAGATGTGGGAACATTACTGTCTTCGATACACTTTTGCTGTTCCTCAAGATTTTGTGCTGCTTCCGCCGACACAGAGTGTGAGTCCCTCTCTCTCTCTCTCTCTCTCTCTCTCTCTCTCTCTCTCTCTCTCTCTCTCTCTCTCTCTCTCTGTGATTGCTCTCAAGTTTGTCCTCTCGTTGTGTTGTTGTTCATCAGGATGATGACCGAAATATCCAGCCTTTGACAAACGACCAAGAGTTGGATTCAGAACTGGATTCCCTAAGGCGTAAGCTTCATTTGGTGAGAGACTAAACCAAACCGTGTGTTCTGTCTTGTGAAGATAGATACTTTTGGTCTTGTTCAACAATTTGGTTCCTTGACTTTTGTTTTTCCAGGTAGGAAACAGGTCTGTTGAGCTTAACTCGGAGCTCCAGGCTTTGGAAAGAAAATCTGCTTCAAATGCAAGACTCGTTGATGAAGCTTCAAAGCTTTATGATCAATCATCAGTGGACATGTTCGAAGGTTAATCAAGTTTGACCCTAATGATTTTTATTGGGGTTTGATAGGATTTTCTTAAAATCATTCAGAATTTTATTATTTGACCTTCCTTGTTTGGTTTTAGTGACTGACCACTCCAACAACTAAATATCAGTTTTTTTTTCTTCTTCTGCAGAAATGACAAAAGTGGCATCTGAACTTCGGACAGGGATCATTAACAGGCTGAAAGCAAGAAATATGAATGCTGCTGCTGAAAGCGCCTTAGTAGAGACGCTAAAGAACAATGTAAAAAACGATTTCTCGGCTACGGCTCCCGGTAACGATATTTGATAGTATATTGTAATATTGACGAGTTAGTGTTCCTATGTCTTACTCTCGTTTTCGTCGATTCTCACTTCTCAGATGGAAAGATTGAAGACCTCGACAAATTTCTAGCCGAGCTAAGAAAGATGTGAAAAATGTTTTAACAATTGCCTTTCAACTCTCCCGTTTTGTAAACCACTAGCTTGGCCTGGAGGACTTCGTTGTTTTTAGTTTACCTAATGGCCACTTAATGTTTGTTTTGTTAAATACAAGAAAGATCTACGCATATCTAGATATAAAGCTTGGAAGCAGAGCTCGTTTATGCGAATGAAAACCCAACTTTAATTCACATCTCTCGTAAGCAAAAAAAAAAAGTTACAAAGCTTTCATCGCGCTTTAGCGTAAATGCAGGTAAATTTAGTCAAGAGATTAATCGCATAATGAGTTCCATATATTGTTTGCAAATTTTCTTTTATTACTATGATACATGTTTTGGAGCTAGTAACCTAAACCTTTTTTGAACTAAATTCACCAAAACTTTTAATAGCTCAAATACGCAAGACCATTTTAATTTGTAAAAATGTGAATGTGTATAGTTATGGGTTGACTAATCTGTTATTATGTTTGGATTATAGAAGAGGTGACTAGATAAAAGTGCAAAATAATCCAATCCATTGTCTTGATTGGGTTGATTTTCAAAATAATAATAGATTGGATTCGAAATTTCGAACTGAAGTACTCAAGAAAACAGAGATAAAACAGAGAGACTTACATAAAGAGATACAATGTGAGTTTATTTTTCGCCGAGAGACACAATGCAAATTTGGCACACATTTTCCCGCCAGCTGTCTTTTTATGGTCAAAACTATCATTGCCTTTTGTAAAGAGAGTGTTTACTTTTTAGTACATGTTACTTTCTTTGTAACTAGTTTACTGTTCGGTTATAATAAATGTTAAAATGTGTAAGTAAGAAAGTTGGTATATTGGATATAGAAAATCACTTTTTGTGGGAGGATCAAACGAACAATATTTAAAGTTTTTAAATGAAAAAAATCCAACGGCTTTGGATATTATAGTGCCTGGTTATTTTAATAAAATGAAAACATTAATTCTGTGGACGATCTATTAGTAGATATATGTTTTGGGAGAGAGTTACATAAAAAGACACTTTATGACTTTTGTTTTCGTTTAAAGACACATTGTGAAAATGACACACATTCTCTTGCCAGCTGTTTTTTTAAGATCATTGGCCTTGCTTTTGCGTAATGAGAAAGATGTTTCTTTTAAAGAGCCCACGTGAGGTTAGAGAGTTGTAACTAAGTTTGTTTCTAGTTGTAATAAATGATAAGTTTTAAATAAAAGGTAGAATATTAAAGAAGGTGAGTTGTTTTTGAACGTTAGATATGTTTATAGACATAAGATCTAACGGCTGGAGATATACTAGGCTCTTACGATGGTGCTTGGAAGATGATGCAATTAAGATGGATACGACGGTGGTAAAAGTAGGTGAAGACATCCTTTTTCGCTAGAGCTTAGGTTTGTGTTGAGAGCTACGGTGAAAAAAAAGGTGAGCCGAGTCAGCTATAACTCTCTCAAACATGTTGTATCTCTGTAACAAATCTATTTGGTGAAGCTCATACAACAATGGCAGCTAATACAACAATGACGTGTGTCAATTTTTTTTTTTATGTTTTGGAAGGTCTATCTTTAAAAAAGTAATGATTTTAATTATTTCTTGTGTCCAATACAGATGGAGGAGATGTGTTTGGTGATGGGTGGAGCATGGGTTTGTGGCTCCAATGGGAATGTGAGTCTGTGGTGGATAAGAAGAAGATGGTCAGATTGGGGTTTTCAGGTGTGTTGTGGATGGGACTCTCGTGGTTAGTGTGATTGTTGTGGATGGGACTCTCGTGGTTAGGAGGTGTGTTGTTGTGGTCGAGAGTGTTGTGGTCAAGGCTCTAGTGGCCAGTAGGTATGGATGTTGATGTTGGTGACAATGCGAGTGTGATCTTGTAGGCTTTGGCCTGGGTGGAGGTAGTATTGTGTGGCATATTGACTAATGATAAGTGAGTGGCTTCCAAGTCATTCTTGTATAATATGGAGTTACGGGTTTGAAGTTTTGTTAATTTAGTTTAACAGTTTTAACGCTTTCACCAATAGATCTTTTTTTTGGTTTATAAACAAAAAGTATCTGAACAAAATCTAATTGTATCCTACGTAAAAAATACAATCTTCTACAAAATTCAGAAACTATCATCTTACACAAATCTTGTAAATACCCAGAACATGGAAGACGCATACGGGATCTTCATTGTTATCCATATCTCATCTGACCACCTGTTATCTGACTGTTGCGTTGACTCCCCCAATTCTCATGTCCACAGCTACCCCATCCACACGACTGTCGTCCACACCGATCACATCCACACATCCTATATCCACAGAAATCACATCTGCACCTTACATTTTCCCAACATCGACATTCACAGATTCTTAGTCCATAATATCCACACAAACAGAGTGTACACCTCAGACAGATATGTTAGATGCGATTATCCATGAAATCTTGAACTTGGAAGTTGTCTGAATGTTTGAATGATGATGGCACCGTCTTCCTCTTCCACTTTACGAGAGTTTGATATCGTATTATCTTCTCCTCACCGGAGCTCGCCTCTGAAACTGCCACGGCGTGTAACGAACAAATGGAAAAGACACAGACAGCTGTAAAGAACACATAATTGTCTGATAGATAAACATAGATCGTAGAATATGTCGAAAGGTAGAAAGAGGATTAGGGTTCAATTTCAGATCAAGAATATGTCGTAAGGGAGAAAGGGGATTATGGATTAAGGTTCAGTTTCTCTAACCTCTGATGTTGGAGAAGATGTGGAAAGAGAGAAATGAGTTAGAATTTGATTTGTGAGCTTTTCTGGATTTAGGGATTTCGAAGAGATAAGATTATTTATTTTAAAAATAAAAAGCTTATTTGTTTTAAAAAGCAAAAAGCAAATTGGTTTGGACTAGTTAGAAAGACCAACGAAATACACTCTCTTTTTAGTTAAAGGTTACTTTGGTAAAATTGCTAAGAGAAAGTGTCTTCTAGATTCAATGTGTCCTTTAGAGTAATTGATAACTCATAATGTGTTTTCTAGAGTAAATTTCTCATGTTTTGGTAGACAAAAATCATATGGTTATATTTACGGTGGACAAATTTCCATGGATAAGAAAATTATTTTAAAGTTCAAATTTAATGTGGATACATTATCATAGACATCATATACATTGACTACAGTACATCTGGTAAAACAGAAATACAATCACTTAAGCAAAAATAAAGAACATTACTAGAAAAACATTTACACAATAAAGAACATCATATACATCCACCATCACCTCCTTCTCCTCATGTCTTCCATCTCCGTATCCACATCCACCACCACAACATCCACCACCATAGCATTCATCACCACCTCTTGTTCCTCACGTCTTCAACCCATGTATCTACATCCACCCACCACAACGTCTACAACCATGGCATCCATAACCACCTTTTTTACCTTTGTATCCACATCACCACCAAAACATCCACAACCACGACATCCACTACCACCTCTTCTTCTTCTTCACGTCTTCCATATCCGAATCCATATTCACCACCACATCATCCACCACCATCTTCTTCTCTTCACGTCTTCTACCTCCGTATCCACATCCACCACCACAGCATCCACCACCATCAGAACAAAAGAAAGAAACGGATCTTCCATGTCGGAAACTTGGAGTGAACCACAACGCCGACCGATTCTAATAGCTTTGATTCCGCAAGTGAGAGAACGTAATAAGAGTTTGATGGATGTGGAGTTTGTTTGTGAATTAACGGAGGGGGAAAGAACAGAGATTGATATCCAAAAACAGAGAACGAGATTTTAATATCGAGAAACAAAGATCAAGAATCAGAGATGAATAAACATGAATCAAGAAGATGTCGAAAGTGAGAAATGAGATTAAGGTTCAATTTTGCTTTTAGATTTCTGGATCTAGAAAATGTTGTTGGAGGAGAAAGAAATTAGGATTCATTAATATATTTTGAATGGATAGGGGAAGAGATAAGGTTACAAGGTTATTATAAATATTAATTGTTTTATTGTTTTTGTGGTTGATCAGTTTGATTTGGTTAGTAATTATCTAGTTAGGAACCATTGTTGTGACTGCAAATTTCTGAAAACCACTTACGTTATGAATGAGGGTCATATTGGTCATTTCGTATGGAGAAAGTGTGTGAAGAAGTCAAAGTGTCTGTGTGTGTAATTAAGAACTTGTAATGTGTGTGTAGGGTAATATTCTCGATAAAACGCACAAAAAAATAGAATCTTTGAACAAACATAAAAGCCGAGCCACAGTGTTGGGCCTTAGTGGGCCTCATGGGCCAAAATAATACAGTGAAATGAATAAACACCCGTCAAGGAAACGGGAGTGGGTATCGGTGGCCGACGTTGCCCAGTAATTGTGAAACGGCGGTGACGGTTTAATTAGTGGAGTGTGTGTCTTGTCTGTACATAAAGAAAAAAACTAAGGTGGTTCGTTGTTTTTTTTTTTTTTTTTCTTTTGATTGGTAGATGTTGATTTTGTTTTTAAAATTATGTCTTCCAAGTGTTTGATGAAATGCCTCAGTGGGCAAATAGTCTTCTTTGCAAGTATATTTTTTAAGGGGATTCATTATTTTATGCGGATGAATTCAAAATGGTTTTAAGATTTGATCATAGCTTAGGCTCTTGATTAGCTGAAGTCAGTTCACTTGCTATCTCTTCTTAGATGGATAAAAGACATTTCTTATTGATTTTGTTTTTTTTTAATAGGATCTCTAGGTTGTGAGTTCATGACTTCCTGATAAAGGTTAAAACTTGCAGCCACCGCTCAAGTTCTTACTAGTTTATTATTGTACAGGGTTTTCCTCTATTGCCATTTGGGAAAGAAGTTGACCCTCCAGTCAGGAGGTTTAGAAGAATGTCACGGTTCAGATCATTGTGGCAAGCCTCGGTGAATGCAACAAAGAAAGGTATTTTTATTTTGTTCTTCTGCTGAGACTAGTCAAATTAACATGTTTTAACACTTCTTGTAACTTGTTGAATTTTTGTTGCTATTGATTTCCTTATCTTGTTTTAAGTTGCCTTATAATCAAATGTCTTTGCCTGGAAAGAAAGATTATGTTTGAAGACTAGGGATGAAGGTTTTGCGTCTTCTTTAAAAAAAAACTTGTTTTGGACGATGTACATACTTCAGCTCTAACGTGGGAGCTCGAGGAAATGGTACCGCCTGCGGAGAAGTGTATATTCAAGTTCAGTTCAAAAGAAGACCTGAAGAGATGGCACCTGTATTCTGATTTTGAATATGGAGGTACTTAAAACACACACGTTCTGGCATCTGCTCATAGTGATGTTACCGTACCTATGTCCTGCTTAAGATAATTTTTATTTTCTTTTACAATCCATTCCTCTTTGATTCATATTAACAACTATTGAGACGAAATAAAATCTTAAGATATTCTGCAGTATGTAAGCAATTCTTTCATGTGTTCTGCTCATTGTCGTGTGTTTAGGATTATCTTCGGCTTCGTTGGAGATTAAAGATGGAGGAAATGGATCAGATTGCACTGGTTAGTGTATGTATAGTGTTCAAGTATGCTTACCCCTTTTCCTTTTCTTGCTCCTTTGCTTGGTTCTGATAGACTTGTCATTTGCTCATGTAATGACAAGTCTTTTAGTCTAGAGGGGCATGGAAATGTTAATTAGGATTCTCCACACCATTTTTTTCTTCAATTTTTGATCTGCAATTTGTTTGGTGTTAGTCGTTTATGTGTCTTTTATGCGTCTCTGGTGAAATTACATGCATGAAAATGACTCATCATGTTTATTTCTGCAATTGGACTGCATCCATTTTCACTGTATACCTCTTTTCTAAGGTGTTTTCTCTGGGAACCTCTCTACGGAGATGAACGAAGGTTCAAAGTTGAGTATTAACCGGAGTGGTTTCTGTGGAATGCGCTCAAAGAAGGTTAAACACATACCCTTTTCCTTACTAATCATCAACATCGTCTTCACTTGAAACCTAACTGAAACCAGCTTCGCCTTTTGTAGTTTGATGGCTTTATTGATCTCGACGGGTATGATTCAATAGCCATGAGGCTTAAAGGAGATGGAAGATGCTACATATCTACTATGAGTCTCATGCTCAACAACATAAGATGTTTATAGCTTCGCTTTCTTAAAAACTAAACCGCTATTTTAATTTCAGATATATACAGAGAATTGGGTAAACTCGCCAGGACAAGCAGAAGATAACTCATGGCAAGCTTTTGTTTTTGCTCCAAAGGGAAACTGGTATACAGCTAAGGCAAGTCTCATCTACTTTTTCGACAGGCAACTTGTGTAAAAAATAAGGTTTTGTTAAATAACCTAAACCTAGTTTGACAATTTTTTTTTTCAGGTTCCTTTAACACGCTACTTGCCAACATGGAAAGGAAACGTGATTGATGCAGACATGGAGATGAACCCTGGTCGTGTTGTGGGTATGTCTCTATCAGTTAACTCACAAGGAGGTGGTTTTATTGGAGCTAAACTAGGCGCAGGCGATTTCAGAGTCGAAATTGACTGGATCAATGCATTGAGAATGCCATGATGAATGATGCCGACAAAAAGAAACTCATGTTCTCTGGTTTGGTTCACTTGTAAAACCGGGAATTGAGTTAACCGGATCCAAATTGGTGGACAAAAGAAAAACGTTTGTGAAATGACACTTGCAGCAAGTTGTCTTGGCTGTAATAGAACAAAAAGTCAATGAATAAAATTACATGGGCCATATTAAGCAAGTTGCTCGATCAGATCAAAAATATACCTTAACTTGACGATGGAAAAAAATAAAAATAATCAAACTATTGGAGAACAATAATCACACATTGTGACTAACGTTTGAACCGATAAGAATAGGGTGGGTGTGTGCAACGTAGGGTCACGACATCACATCTCTCTTTGTTTAGCATCTTTAATCACTTTGTCCGTACGAATTTTTACGGAAAATTGTTTTTTTAAGCAAAAAAAACAACAACTATTTCTCCTTAGTCTAATGTCTATTATTTTATATCTTATTAGACTAAGTTTTTTCAAAATAGCAATAATACCCTTAATTTTCAATTAAAAATTAAAATTTCAATTAAAAATCTAATATATTCTATTAAAACACAAGTATAACCTATTGATATAAGCTTGTGTCCAACTATTATTCTCTTTATTTAAATGTTTTCTTATTATTTAACTAAAATTAACCTCCAACTTAGTTCCGTGATTCTCGAGACTCATTTCTCTCAATAACAATTAGTGGACAGTTCTATTTTAATTCCTAAATTCTAAGAAGGCATTTTTCTTGATTAATTATTTTCTGATTGTGTTTTGATAAACACTTGATAATAACATAAGGCAAATAGAAAACATATATTAGTTCACAGTTTATGTCAGATTACTTTCTTTTTGACTAAGGTACTAATTCGTTCATAAAACCTATGTTTTATTTTCACCTAATAATATTTTACTACAGCATTACGATGTTCACGTTTAAATAATACACAGTTGACATAACGGGTGCGTTTAGAAGGTTTAACAATTAATTTATTGTACTATTTTGTAAGTATATTTGTTTGGTTTTTGGTGTTGGTTGAATTTGATATTGGTATTCATATATAACATTTTTAAAACCATTGGAGTATATAGATCATATCTACATTATGTGTACCGGATGACTTTATGGGTCGCCAGATCTTTTCGGATCGGTCGACTTGAATCACCTCAAAGGGTGTAGGTGGGGTGAACCGCAGATTAATAAATAAATTAATTTTACTATATAATAATATAATAGCTATAAACACAAATATATAGAAACCAAAGTTAGATATTATATTTTTTTTATAAAATTTAAAATTATAGTTTGGATATGTATGTATTTTATGTTTAAAAATATTTACAAAATACTTAATTTTAGTTTTTATATTATTATTTTCATTTGATATACAAAATATCAAAATAGTTTAGATTATTTATTTATTTTTAACAAGTTAAGATTTATGATATCTAAAGAAAAATATCATGACTTAAAATTCATAAACTGCTTCAACCGGTAAACGGGTTCCGGATTTTAGTGATTTTTCGCGGGTTTTCTTGGGTATTTTAAATATCAGGATTTTTCACAAAACTCAAACCGAAATTATCTTGAGTCATCGGGTTTAACGGTTCAACCATATGCTCAGATTAGGTTTCAAAACATTGAGGATGGGACTACGTTTTTTTAGTCGATTCCGATTCAGGTTTTTTGGATACATATATTCTTGACTAATTATGTTATGTAATTACTAGGAAAAAATAATATGTTCAACTTTAGAAATGAAATTTAAAAATAATTTATGAATTGCATATGGCACAATGTATAACTATGCAACTCGATATATTTAATATAATTACCAAAATTAAATTAAATTAATATTAATTATAAATATATTAAAAACATAAATACAAAATAAAAATTTTCAGAAAAAACAAAAACAAAAAATATACCCGCCCTTTCAGAATCTAGTTTTTAATATTAAAATATAATTTTTTATTAAAAGATGAAAAACTTAAAATTAAAAATATCAAAAAGGTTTCTATGTTAGTTACTAGCACCACTCTGCATTTTTCTCGTGCTAAAAATCGAAGTTCCGATCAGCTACCGTAGAGTCAACCCTACTACACTAGAAACCAACCCATGTCACGTGAATGATCAATGTGAGATGGGGAGAGAGCCAAAACGTATTTAAAGCTGACAAGGTATACCTTTAGGTTTTATTTACTAGATGATTTTTTACTGCCACACCACGCGGTTTTAAATTTAACCGCAGAAACTTCCTATAAATACCAGTACAGTGTATTTGCTCTCTACAACTCAACTCACTCAAACCCCAAAACACACACAAAACAATCAAAATGAAGTCTTCTTTTCTCGTTACATTCCTGTTGGCTGCAGCTGTCTGCTCACACGGCCTTGAGGAGGTGAAGGACTCCAACGGAAATCCCGTTAGGGTCGGTGCACAATACTTCATCCAGCCCGTTAAGAGCAACGGGGGAGGTCTTGTTCCAGCTTCCACTGTTATAGATCGGCTTTGTCCACTTGGCATCAGCCAAACACTTCTTCCCTACCAAACGGGCGTGCCGGTTAGCTTCGGATATCATCCAAACATTCTCGGCCGATACACCATTGACACATCCAGTGCCGGTTCTGAGATATTGCGGGTCCAATGCGAAACTAAAAATATTTGGACCTTAAATGATAGCTAAAAATTAAACTTTACAATAACCTTAATACTAATAAAATTTTATTAGCTCTAAAAATTATTTTTCAATTTCTTTTTATTAAAGTACAGAAAACCATCAAATCTTCCCTATTAAAAGAGAAGTACAATTTTTATCTACCATTTAGAAATCACATTGGACCTTTTAATTAAAGGTCTAAACATTATAAGCGGACCCTTTAATATACTAAACGTTACATATAAACACGTGACTTCAATTATTTAGTCACCTCACAAACGACCACCATATATTAATCTTATTATTAAGATTAACTATAAACATTACCTAACTCAAATAAAAATATATCGATCACATCTATATCAATTCATTTCATCACATCATAGCAGCATATCCTCTCTGTAGCCACTATGTTCATCACAAAAGAATAAAAATCCATGAACAACGAACAGCCTATCTCACTGGTTTTCTACTTTTCTTATAACATAATCCATTGTAACTGTGAAATCTTCAATAACATCACCATACCAGTTTCTTAGAACACAACCTGGGTCAATAACATAAATTCTTCATTCTTCAATATGCATCTTCGTCACATGAAACACACCAAACAACACACATTTATTATTTTTACATCTTCTCACACCAAATAATTTTTTTTTTGATAATCGTTTAATATATTTAATTAATATTTAATATTTTACGGTATATTAAAGAATATACTTTGGCATTTTGTATTTAAATATCAGATCTTTTCTCTTTATAACTATCCTAAAATCACGTAATACATTTCAAAGTACAGAAAAAGATTTGTTAAAAACTGAAAAAAAAATTACTAACCTTCTTTTCAGAAGGTTATTAGATATCGTATAATTCCTATCATTGATCTGCACATATCACTTAAAAACTGAAAAAATAAATTACTAACCTTCTTTTCAGAAGTATGGTAATGCTCTTCTTCGGTTGTAAACCTTTGTTTTTTCTGTGCCTCTCCACCATTGTATATATCATGAAACCAAATGACAAAAATTTAATACAATTTAGCTATGCACGAAAGGATATATTGAAAACTATATCACACCAGATACTAATACAAAAATATTTGTGTTTTATCACTAACATCCGTTGCTATAAGAATACAATCACAGAAAAACAATTACAGTGATATTCCAAAATGATAATAAACTCAATCAAATTATAATAAGCTCATCACACTTTAAGATCTTTACGCACAACATCTACTATACTAAAACAATGATTGCTCAACTATGATAACAGAAGCAAGACGACGCATATAACAATTAAAGAGAAAAAAACAGATCATACTTTCTGATCAAAATACGGTTCCATATATATATATATATATATACCCGACACTAGCTCTTTATCAAAACAGAACACTAAATACAGTGAGATCAAAGTTCCAGTTCAGAAATTTAATCATAGTTAAACCATAGAAGAAACAGAGATCAAATAGGATCTAATCAAATCTATATTCATACAAAACAGAGAAATAAGCCGTTACCTTTCTGTTATATATTCTTGATTGTGGTTTTAATCTTCCTTATCTTGATCATGTTATGATCCATTTTGTGCTTAATCCGGTTGCTTCTATGTTATTACATCCCACATCACCCCAATCGAGACTGATCTTCAACTCACATCTTCGATCTCTATTATTACTGATCATATTCATCTGAAAGTGCAGACAGTGGAAACTATTAGACACAGATAGACATTAAGACCATTCAATCCGTACGGATTTAGCTTCGAAATAAAGAAAAAAAATACCTCTGTGCATACTATTTCACCATTGATTGCATCTTGATGAAACATTAAACGATTTAAATCTTGATCTTGATCTTGATCTGAACAATGAAAAAAGTAGAGAGATTTCTCCGAGAGTAAAGAACCCTAATTGAGAGTATCGTTCTGATTTTTTTTCGTCGATCGTTTGTCTAACAGTTTTTTTTCCTACACTAATTAGTTAGCTTTCTAATTGGGCCAATTATTATTGAACAGGCCATATTCTATCAAAACGGATTTTAATTTTGTTTCTCCTTTAAATGGGCCAATTGTTAACAAATTTTTCTTTCTTTCTTATAAGATCTACTATATTATGCTATATACATATATATAATTCTCCATTAGTGGTAATTTCATTAATAATGTTTTTTATATTTGTATGTTTTGTAAAAACAATCGATAAAATAACATTTATAAAAGAATGTCAATAAGATAACCCAATATAATGTGATTAAAATTAAAATCCAAAAACTAATATAAATTTGTATTTTAGATATATTTTTATTGTGGTCATTTAGATAGTCATACAAGTTAATAAATTGTATTAATAAATTTAATAGAATAGATGATCCGTTTAAAAAAAAGATGTCGCTATCTATTATATATCAAACAAGGATACAAAATGAACACACTCTAACATATAGAAACACGTACAAAACAGTTTTACGACATATCCAAAACAAAAGAAATTATAAATGTTATATTGTTGAAAAAAATAACACCCGCCCAGTCGGGCGGGTTAGAATCTAGTATTTTATTATGTTACATGTACAGTATTTTGTTATGTTACATGTTTGATTAGAATCCATTTTATTTTTCTTATGTTAACAAAGTATAAGAACTGTGAAAATATTAGGCCATCAAATTTGAAAAATTATAGGCCCCATTCAAATGTATCTTGAGTATGTGCTCAACACCGGGCCTGGACACATCTGCCGATATAAACATCGAGTTCAGGTCCGAGATATGGCCTGCCTGCACCGAGTTTTCCAAGTTGTGGGCAGTCGATTCCTCATCCGCATCCAAGGAGCCTGCCGTTATCGTCGGTGGTGAACTTAAGAGCCCAAATAGCGCGTTTAAGATAGAAAAAGCTGCAGAAGCACACACTTACAAGTTGACCACCTCATACGGAACCGTTGGAACAACCCCAGGGCCTTGGTTTGGTGCACCAAAGCTACTTGTCACCAATGATGGGGATAAGACCTTATTCGTCAAGTTTGTGAGGTTGATAATGATGCTACTACTTCTACTTCTCGTGTTGAGAAGTTAGCTAGTCTAAGAATGTTCCCATTCTACTAGTCATGATCATGTAATGTCAAAAAACAGCCTGAGACTCGTCATGGCCAAAAAGAACGGTTGAGATAATACCGGCACGCATGTATGTGAACTCGTCTTTACTTTCATAAAAATCAAATAAATTTGTGTTTTCAGCGCTTTATGAGACATACCTTTTACATTAAAACCATATCCGATAATCTTAGTTCTAAATTGTCATGACATAAAAATCCTAAATCCATTTTTGTACCAATCAAAGTTCAATTGAACTCGAAGCCTCTCTTTTTTTTCATTTACCCTTTTACACTACACCGTGATATGTAGTCGATAAATTGAGAGTTTTTTTTATTACACTAAGATATCTCAGACCTATAGAAAGGTCTAGACAAATCTTCAAGAAAGGTATAATCCATTGATGTCTTCGAGTATTCAAATATATCATAAACAATGATCTTATATCTGTGTGGCCAAACAGTGAAGCGTAACGGAGTCAGGGCTAAATTTAGGCCAAACAAAGTGAAACATTGGCTTTGTTCTCCCATATTTTTTTTGATATTTCTTACATGGTTTAGACCCCCAATTTCTGAAATCCGACCCTAAATGGAATACCTTAGAATCTAAGTTATTTACCAATCCAAAACTCGTTTGCGAGTTCAACACCGCGTGCTTGATTAAGGGTTTGACTGGTGTAATCGTAGCGGTTGCGGGGATGGTTGCGGTTTTAAGCGTTTATAGAGATTTGTACTACTAGTACAGCAGTTAGAAATTTTTGCATTTGCGGGACTTTATGACTGGTAAACTATCAAACGCAACATCTGTTAAATAATAAATTAATATTATTTACATTTTATATAATTATAAAAATATTAAAAATCATAATAATATAATAAATATAAAAATTTTATTTATCAAATCATATTATTAAATTTTAAAAATTTATAGAAAATATTTGTGTTTTAAATTTTTATAATATAAATTAAAATATAATATATATACATTTTACAATTTCTGTTATTTCAATTTAATATTTTTATTGAATATTTTTAGTATTATTTTTATTTATTTTGTTTTAAAAGAAAAAAAATTTACCCAACCCGCAACCGCAAACGTTAGCTGAAACCAATTTTTGATTTTATGAGGTTTGGAACGGTTTAAAGCGATTTGTAGCGTTTCTGTGATTGTTTTGAAACGCCAACAACCGCTACGAACCGCAAAATCTGCGTTTGCGGGTGGTAGTGGAAACCAGTCAACCCCTAAATCCAGAGTTCCAATCGAAGTTTTCTCAGTTTTATGAAAACTTGACATTTCAACAATGCCAAATTTCACTAGAAAAAGAGTAAGACATTAAATTTTGCAACATTCTTTGTAAAAAAATGTGCAGACACTAATTAATAGTTGACACAAACATATATTTTTTCGTTTCACAAAAAGTGTTACTTTTACATTTTTCACGTATATTAAAAACACAATTGTAGTGATATATTTATGTTTTACACATATTTAACAAATATTGTTGAGATAAATTTTTTTTTTGTGTAAACGTAACACAGTTTGCAATCAATATAATATAAAATTATATTAAATTTTTAAATAACATTTTAATGTAACAAAAAATATTAAAATGACACTCTTGTAAAACCGATGGAATATATATTAATTCAGTTTATGTATATTATTTTTAATCTTATCCTCTCTCTCTCTTTCTCACTATTTAACTTTTGGGAAAATTGTTTTTTAGGCCAAAAAACAACAACTATGTCTCATTAGTCTAATCTCTTATTTTATGTCCTATTAGGCTAATTTTTTTTTCAAAATGGCAATAATTCCCTTAATTTTAAATTAAAAATTAAAATTTCAATTAAAAAACTAATTTTAATATTAAAATATATTTTTTTACTAAAAGATTAAAAACTTAAAATTAATAATCTCAAAAAGGTTTCGATTTATTTATATTTATTTAAAAAAATAAAGTTATTTTTTTTAAAGTTTCGAAGTTTTTTTTAAAAAAAATATTTTACATTGTAAAAGATGCTTAATATATCACAATATTTTTTTATTTATTTTTGAATCGTTTTTTCCTTTAAAAAAGATTTTCTATTTAAAAATGATTTCTATTTTTGTTTAAGAAACTATTTTACTATTTTTTTAATAAAACGATTTTCCATTTAAAAAAAAACGATTTTCTATTTTTTAAATCATTTTTTATTAATAATTAAGAAAACATAATATTCCCAAATATTCTATTATAATACTATCCTTATCTATAGAATATATATTTTAGAATACAGCTATCAAGTTAGAAATCGATTTCTAATAGTTTTAGATTTATAATAATATGTATATTATGATTTGTACAGGTTTTAGATTTATAGTAATGTTTAGATTTCTATTTCTACAGATCTTAGAACTATTTGTTAAACTTAGAATGTGTTTTCCAAATATTTTTAGATTACTATTATTTATTTAGAATATGTATTCTAAACATATTAGATTTAATGAAAAAAATTGGAATATATATTCTACTATGTAGAATGTGGATTTTAACTTTTTTAGAACATAATATGAAATCATCAATTAACATTTTTTAGAACTGAAAAATATATGATCAAGTTGATATAGGTATTTCATTAGTATTTATTATTTTTTGAATTTTTTTTGTTTGTAAAACTATTTATTTGATTTATTTTAGAAAATATCAAAGGGTATTAGAGAAAAAAATATACAAAAAAAAAGATTAGACTAATGGAACATAGTGGTTGTTTTTTTGCCTAAGAAAACAATTTTACCTTTTTAAAATTATTAAAGCCGAAGAGAAGAAGATTTTTTAAATTACTTTTAAGAAATTTGCTAGAAATTTGGTTGTGTATAGTAAGAAAAGAATTAGTAGTAATATATACTTATATAGATTGTAGGCTAGAAACGAGGATAAATATTAAACATCAAAAGGACAAGTTGTTCAAGTGGCAAGTTTCTCGATCATTCTGTGTTACTACTAGTCTCTCCAATATCAATATATAAACAAATAAAAACTATACATTATAACAAACACAAAGCACGATACCCCCAAATCTCAAAAACTTCTCTGCTTCTTTTCGTTTCTCTTCTCTTCTACTTTTACTCCACGTTTGCAAATCCTCTGCACCTATACACACATTTATTTCGATCTTTTATTCTCTTGTTCCTTCCAATAAACTCGTCGACTTTACCTTATTAACACATATTAAACGAGACCAAAGCTCTCTGTGGAACTCAACTCATTCTAGTACATCATCATCAATGGAGAAGGAAGACTTGTACGCTATTATGGATTTGAACAACGAATGTTCACAAGGAGATCTCAAACTTTCTTACAAGAACCTTGCTCTGGTTTCTTACAAATATTTTCTCTTTTCTTTTTCTTTTTGGTTCGTTTTCGTATCTTGTCTTGTCTAGTAGTGCCTGAATGCTAACCGGTTCTGTAATTTCTGGTTTATAATATGTGTTGTTTTTTCTTCCATGTGTGTAGAAATGGCATCCAGATCGGTTCAGTGAAGAAATTGAGAAAGACGAAGCCAATACGAAATTTCAGTCCATTCAACGAGCCTATTCTGGTAAGTAATCTCACCCACCACGTTTTACTTTTGAACCGGGCCTGATTGTGGCTCTTCGGTTTAGTAAATAGTTTGTGTTGTCAACAGTTTTGTCGGATTCGAACAAGAGGATGTTGTATGACATCGGAGCTTACGACAGTGATGACGACGAAACTGTAGTTTTCTCCTTATATATTATTTCTCCTTTTTACATTAAAACATAAATATAGAATTTTCACATTTTTTTCTTCTAATTATGTTGCGTTGTGTAGGGAATGGCTGATTTCATAGATGAAATGGTGACTCTGATGGCTCAAACTACATCTACGGTAACAAAATGAATTATCACTTGGTTTACTAGTAGTAATTAATTACTAGTAGATATAGTGATGGTAATGGTGTGCTTTTGGATAACTTGGAACGCAGGGAGATGAAACATTAGAAGAATTTGAAAAGTTGTTTCAAGAACTGTTGATGGATGATGTGAATCAATTCAAAACTCCTCCGTCATCTTCATTTCAATATGTACCATTCAGTTGCATGTCTGCTTCGGTGTATGGAGATGATTCGTCGAATGATGATATACCGAACAAAGCTAAAGTTGACAGTTACTGCTGTATAAGTTCTGGTGAGGTATTTGATCTGCTCCCTTCTCCAAAATGTATGGATATAAAACACATTTAATGATAATGTATATTGTAGGATACCTAGAAGTCTAGAACCTTGTTAAAAAAAATGAAGAAATGATAATATGTGTGATTGTAGGATTGAAAATGGATGTTGACACAGTTGATGTTTTTAATAAAGGTGAGTGGTCCATCGACGAGTTCTCGGGTTGGCAATAGAAGATCTAAGAAGTAGCTAGAGTTTACATATTCCTTTTTCTCTTTTAGATTGTCGCATAAATTTATTTTTCATCCATTGCAGTACTGTAAAATATGCTACGTAATTTTCTTTTTATATATATATACAATTTGTTTGAACTTGTACTTCGTCTGAATCAAATTTTGAACTCGTATAATACTCGTATTGTATCTGAACGAATAATACGAGTAAGAAAAGTTACATAGAACGAGACTATATTGTTTTATTAGCAAAACCCAAAGCTGAAGCCGAACTGACTGTAACTCTATCGTCTTGGAGATTCGTTGGGCGTTGTTGTAAATATTCTAGATCAACAAAAAAACATGAGACAGTCTACCAGCCAGATGAATTGGCCAGCAATAAATTGGCCAAACTTGTAGGAACCTTATTTTACTACCATACGACAACTGATATTTATAAAAATAATAAGAACAAAAATCAGAAATATAATACCGAAACAAATGAATAAAAAAAAATTGCAGAGTCAAGATGGTTAATCTCTTTCCTTAAAATTTTAAATGCCCCGTAGTGTGACGGTTGCATAGCGCTCAGATTCCCAGGATACAACTGCAGCATTGTTTCTGTTTACCATCACCGAAAAACAGAATCTATCGATCCTAGTTTTGTGTACTCTCAGACTCAAGAAATAAAAAATACTAACATAACCATTCAATATAGAAAAATGTGGTTTTTCTTTTGGTATTTGATGTATTTTCTTTTCTATATTGCCATAAGGTTTTATATAGAAAAATAATGAGAAGCATAAGTTTCATTTTTCAACATAAAATGAAACCTCCCATGGTGCACTAATGAAGTCTTTATTTCTTGTCATTATTATGTGAATTCATTTAACATTTTGACCAAGAAATTAAAGAATATAATTATTATTATTTGACTCATTCAAACAAAATAATATACTATAAATAGATTTCTTTTTTATATTTTATTAATATAAAAGATCACATATATTTGGTTTATAAGATTAAGTTAATGAACATGAAGTCCAACTAACAAATCAAAACTCAAATCCAAATATCTAATGTGTATATTTGTAATTTTATACAAATTTCTCAAATCATACATATTAGACCTCCATTTCTCATTTACACTAATTCTACTCTATTTTTAGCATATGAATACATTGCCTAAAAATAGTTCCAACAAAACTAAGTATGCTTTGTCAGAAATTTGGCACCAAGTTGATTCAGAATAGATAGGTCGAAGTTGTGGTGGGTCAAGTGCGACGACATCAGTGAGAGATGTTTGGTTGCAACTAGTAGTAGTATCTTTCTTCAAACTCAATAACGTTAGGAATAGGATATTTTTGTATGAAAGTGGGACCAGGAGACAAAAGCTACTCAACAAGTTGTCATTTGTTTTCTTTTAGACCTGCGACTCTGCGAGTCTTCTCTTCTCTTCCTTTCTTTTCTCTTTTTTAAAAAATATTTATTATATATTTGTACCGAAATTACTAAAATCATGGTTTTTCTTAATTGCTAAAATCATGTTATCCACTACCATAACTTTATGTGGCAAACAAAATTACAAGTTGAATGAAATGATTCAAAATTACAAGTTGGATAAAATGATATTACAAGTTGAATGAAATGAGTCATAATTGTCTCTTTTTTAAACAAGTTGCTAATTATTGGTGGCCCTTCTGCACTGAATCTGACTAACTACTTTTTTTCTAACTTTTGTGTAAATTCGCTGCTCATGTTCAAGTGAATTTGCTTTCACGAATCATGAAAATTATTAAATGCTGCTTAGACCTAGTGTTGATACATCGTATTGGAATCCTATATTCATATCCTGAGAAACAAAATCTCCAAATAGCCTGAAGCAGGCAGTATTACATAAATATCAACAATCTAAATAACAATGGCATTTTTCACTTGCAAAGCACAAAGGATTCCTTTACTTTCTCTACAGGCACATGCCAAGAATCTAATTTTAACTCCAAAAGCTTATTTAATGTACATGCAAAGTTTTCGAACTGTGACACTGAAAAGAGTTCCTATACTTTGTCCATCACTAAGTTGAATTACACCTCATGTTCTGAAGCTACATGACATTTATCACCAATCAATAGGTTTCTTGATTAGGTGTTATTACCAGCAGAGTTGTTCTTGGGACCTTGAAGCTCCATTGGGGAATTGGTGATGCTACCAACCGATCCATGTGTCTGAGAACTTAGTTGTGGACTCGCTGGACAAGCCTCAAGGTTGCTTGTGCTCATGGGATGCATCGCACCGGAGCTTATCTGAGGACTCATTGGAGTTCTTGGGTTCATTTGCTGGGGACTCATAGGAGTTCGTGGGTTCATTTGCTGGGGACTCATTGGAGTTCTCTGGCTCATTTGCTGGGGACTCGGCTGTTGCATCTGCTGCTGGGTAATTCCAGCTGATGGTGAGCTTACTTGGGGTGGTGATAGCACAGATTGAAGAGCGGAGGCTGTTGACTGTTGCTGCTGCTGCTGTTGTGGTTGTTGAGGCAGCTCATGTTGTTGTAGCTGCTGCTGTTGCTGCTCAGACTGAGATAACTGCTGTTGCTGCTGGGACTGACCTAACTGCTGAAACTGTTGTTGCTGCTGCTGCTGGAGTTGCTGTTGATTCATGTAAAGATTCATCCCAGGCATCAGCTTAGGTGGGCCCATGTTACCCATAGCAGCAGCTCGCTGTTGCAGGCTAGCGCGATTAAATGTATTCTGATCCATCATGGAAAGACCAGCTGAGCTGGGGTGCATCTGCCTGACACCTGACAAGCCACTTATTCCGGCTTGGGGAGCACCCATTACACCTCCTCGGTTTGCTAACCTAAGATTTGCAAGTACAGCAGCGCTTTGGTGTGGTGGTAATGCACCAGATCGGATCTGCTGGCTTATAACATTTAAATTTGATGCTGGATGATTCATTGGGTTCAGGCCCATATTACTGATGCCAGGACCAGACATCGATGATGAGATTCCCGTTCCTCCAATCCCTCTTCCTGCCATATTCAACTGGTTGCCAAAAGCTCCAAGCGCAGCAATATTGTTCCCCATGCTTCCCATTCCCATACCCATACCCATGCCTACACCTCCTTGCCCCATCATCATCTTTCTCTGAATTGCCGCCTGCTGCTGTAACATCTGCAATTGATGAGGTGAGTGCTTGTTCGCCATCTGACCACCTGGATGAATGCCAGAGTTCTGGCTCATCGAGTTGATAGCTGATAGCGGATTTGAAGGCATAGTCATAGATGCTCTCTGCATTTGTGGATTCTGCTGTGTAAACATGGACTGCTGATTTTTCTGCTGTAGCTGTGACAGTAGCGCCGCCTGTTGTTGTGGGTCAAGCTGTTGTGGTTGCATAGGCATGGAGACACCAGACAACAGTCCTTGAGACATTTGCATGGCTTGAGAATTTGCCGGAGGCAGCATCCTTGCATTTGCATGAATATTCTGGTTCGAGTTTATAGGCGCACTTCCATTAGTCCCCTGTTTTGGTGCCTCACTGGGCGCTTGTCCACCAGCTGCATCTCCATACTGTTGCATATCATTTGCAGAGTTACCTCTTGGAAACCCACTCGCTTGGCTGCTGCTTGGTCCAGCATCCCCACGATTTGACTTTGCCTGGATATGTTCTTCCATGAGGTATCCTTCACGGGACATCATCTGCATAAGCATATAAATTAATCCGTGAGCAGGGTTCCTTTAGAGCCAGGAAAGTGACATAAGCATTTCAGAATTCGAGAAATACCAGTGATTTGAATTCAGCAGCAAGTAAGTCGGCGATGTGCTGTGAAAAAAAGTGATGAATATAAGTCAGCTTTACATTGAGAATGCAAGTTGAAGATATATTGCTGATTTAAAAAGAATGCAGGTGAGTTTGATAACTGCTACATATCCGGTCAACTTACGGTATTGGGCAACACTAACAAATGATCTTCATACGGACTGGCATCACCATCATCTATGTCCCCTTGATACCATGCTACTGTCCCGTCGGGCTTCTCTGACATCACCAGTCTTGTTCTTATTCTAGGAACGAGGGAAGCAACAGTACCTGAAAATATGGAGTCGGAGTCGGAGTCAAAGTCAATCAAATGGAATTAAGTACCAATCGCCATATATCTGGTTAGAACAGAAACAGACCTTGCATTACACGGTCTACCCGAATAAAGTTCATGACTCTTGTCTTGTAAGTATTCATACTGCCACCAAGAATAGATTTTGATAATACTTTGTCCTCGTCTTTGAATTCCTCGTTGTAGGACAGTTTTGAAAAACAATCAATCAGGTACTGGTGAACGTAAGAGCGAGGTCTCCGACAATAGTCATCCACCTTATGCTTTTTGCAGTTTAGTTGGTACCTAGAAATAGAACAAAACCCCCCATTAAAGAAAAATATAACGATAAAGAACATCAAAAAACTTGTTCGTGCACCCATAGATATAATTAGTTTGTATAAATGCAACGAGATAAAGAGAGTAAGACAATGCATACAATACAATGGTCTAGTGTAAAGCCACAATCAGGAGAAGTATTATTATGTCAAAATCATTAAAAGGCTATTGGTTCGATTACTTGTTTCTCAGCTATACTAGCCGCAAGAAGAAGATTTTGATGGGAAAACCTCAACAAAACATGATTCATAAAAGCCATACCTTGCAGCAACTCGTTCAATTTTTGAGAATCTGTCGAGAATTGCGTGATCGCCCAAAGTTTGGGTTCCCACTGAAGGGCTCCTTGCATTAAGGGGGACACTCATAGTATTGACACTAACAGGAGAGCCAACACTGGCCATAACTTGCGTCTTAGTAAGAGAATTTGTCCTACGTTTTGGAGCCATTTGGTGTGGCCTTTGCTGCATAGCATCATTACCACTAGAACCCACGGACTGAGTAGCACCGATAGCGGGAATTGAAGTAACGGCCTTGTCCTTTTGAGCTGCTGCAACTGCTCCATAGTGGGTCCCCATTGAACCACCAGAAAACTCACCAGACTTCGACGAAAGTGGGGACTGTGGAGGAGCACCTGCTGATAAACGAGGGCTTTGAGCCGATACCCTCCTACTGAATTGTTCTTCCTTTTTCGGGTCTTTTTCAATCTGCTGGCCTGGATTAGCATTCCAGGATGTTTGGTGGAAATTTGATCTGTTAAATCCATTATAGGGCATCCTTGGCTGAATACGCGGATCCAAATCATTTGCATCGCTTCCCACTCCCGGCATATTGTTTCTGATATTACCATCAATTTTACCTGTCTCTAATGGCTCCTCTTTCGAAGTGTAACGCATTGGACCCTGTTGTGAAGTTGGAAATTGCATGGGACCAGCTTCCTGATTCAAAGCTCTTTCAAACTGCTGTGGTGAAAACCTCTGAATATTTGCATTTGGATACTGAATATTTCTACAAAGCATGTCTTGTTGTAGAAGCGCATTTTTCCAATTTGTATCGGTTCCATGAAGGCCATCCATTCGTTGCCCTAACTGTTGCTGTGGAACCCCATCAGGACCCATGTCTGAAACCCTTGTTCGCTTATTCAAACCAGGCATAGAAGACAGTTGTACTTCTTGGCTTTCTCTCTTTCTATGAAAAGATGCACCAGGGTTCATACAGTCAGAGGCATAAGGCAACATTGCATCTAGTCCTCCAGGAGAAGCTCTAGAGACACTGACAGAATTCGATCCTTGATCCTGCATGTTTCTAATATTTCCAGTTCCCATGTACCTTTGTTGCTGAGATGGTACCAAAGGCGCATCTTGCAAGGTCTGATTTCTTAATCCCGCCAGCATATTAGTACCAGGATTTTGAACAGACTGGTTGTGATGGGTTTGATGCATTAACAAATGTGCCTGCATATTTCCTCGCTCTGAACTTTCGGGAAGGCGATCAATGCAAACCTTTTTACCATGACTCTTGTTCTGAGACATGACTGTCACTTCTGTCATTTGCCTCAATCTCTTTCTCCGCAACGTAGAAAGAGACAAGTCGAGCTATGAAGTATAAACAAACTTTTTTAGACATTATAAAAGCAAGGGCGAAGAGAAAACACAAGTAGTCTTTTCAACAAGATATTACCTTGGCGGACACAGGGCTTTTACTCAGCCTATCGAGTCTGGGTACAGGATCCAGACAAAGTTCAGGTTGTATGGCTTTTAATATTCTGGATTCCACTTCCTACAGGTAATGTAAGGATTAATACAGAATAGTTTCAATACTCAGATATTAGACCTTTAATCCAAAAGACCAACAGTAAGTCAGTAACTACCATGAGATCACCGTATGTCCATGAGTTGTCTGACATTGATGGAATATCTTTTACCACATTCTCTAGTGACATCTTAAGGCGCACTTTATTTATCACAGGAGAGACTTTCTCAGGAGTATGTTTCCGATAGTCATGCACCTACAATAGTATGTACAAAAAATTAAAGAAAGCATGTTATGTAAGCTGATACCTGAGTAGTCAATTAGAGGAAAAATAAAGTTATTTATATGTTTCTTTTGTTTTTAATTACTCCAACGTGTTTCAGAAGAGTTCATGGTAAGCATAACCATGACAATTACAACTAAACTTAAGAACTTATGGAAGGCAATGCAGGAATTAGAACCATGGTAAATTATAACTAAATTCAAGCCTTCGGAATTTTTTTTCTTAGTTTTTGGGACGACCATGTGAGACTACTAGTTTACTTTTACTTGATGACAGGTCATGGAAGGCTTAGATTCAATTCCAATAGTACTGAATATAACTCACCTCACATACGACCACCCCGTCAACAAATTTGCATGGTATATCTTCCAAAATGTCCCCAGGAAGTCTACCAGCCTCAATAGCCTATAGCAACCAGAGAAAATAAAAAACATACTCAGTGGAATAATAGCTTAAAATGAATTTAACGGTAATTCGAGTAAGTAGTGCAGTCAAAGTTTACTTTGGGTTGAACGAGGGAAATGATAAACATCATCTTCACATACTAAATTTAACAGGAAAAAAAACATTTGCACTGGCATAAGATCCCAAACGTTAACAACTCAAAATAAATTCTTGAAAAGCCATAATAGAGATTTCACAAACTTCTTCAGCAAAAACCTTAACCAAAAAATAAGAATGCAGATCTAGTGTCTCTATTTAATAATACAAACTCAAAACTTACTTTCCAAGTACTTCATTAAATATTAACTCCATTTTATAAAAAAATATTTACCGAGAGTAGAGTCTCTGCTGCTCTATCATACGGATGCAAGACCTTTGGAGCATCTCTAAACGCTGTCTGCTGCACAGTCTGGTTCTCAAGAAAATGAAAAATTGGCGACTTAATTCAAAAAATAAATAGGAGAAAACTACAAGATAATAAACAAACTCATATAGAGACTCTCCCAGTAGATGAATCTCCATTACATACCTCAGAGGGTTTTCCAATGGAGTACCCATTCGGATAGAGACTCAACACAAAGGAAACTTCATGATCTGCAAATAAAGCCAAAAAAATCACCCAAATTTAAAGCATAGCTCGAGTTCACCAAAAAATTCATATGACTCTGCCAAGAAGCTTAACCTGGAGATACATGAATCAAAGATGCATCATCCCCACCACCACCATGGCTTTCAACAATGGCCTGAAATCAAAAAACACAATTGGCAATCTTTATTACAATGCAACATCGTTTTCACAGTGATGTAAGAACACAATTCCTCAAAATCAGATTTTTTTCACCACGATGATCTCAACTTCCCAAACCGGAATAAGATACACTACATTACCTTTGGTTTAGCTGGTAGAACAATTGATTTTGGATTCAATCGTTCTGGAGAGTCGGGAGCAACCGATTCAGTAGAAACCTTGGGACGGAACTTTCTACCAGTCTTCACTATCTTAAACGTTACACCCATGGTGGGGGCTCTTCACCAGAGATCAAATCTCAACCCCAAGTATGAAATTGAAACCTTATGAGCTCGAATTTTCAGATAAGATCACAGTACAACTCCAATTGCGTTCGGATCAGGTCGAAAAGGAGAGGAATCAATCAAAGAGAATCCACAAACACTGAGCTTCGTAGATGAGATCAGATGAGATTAAGGATTCTAAACTTCTAAAGGTTTAGAGATAATACAGAGATAACATCTTTTGCTGACTGGGCGAGTAGAGACATTAGATAACTTAACCGGAAACTAAACCGGCGATTATAAAATTCGATTTGATAAAACCGTCGAAATGATTTTGCCACGGTAGGGTGTTATAAAGACGAGGGTATAACAGACTTTTTTACAATAAAAGCTAGGGTTTTCGCTTCATATATTGCCGTCTCCCACTCACGCAGCCACTTAAGCTCCCACTCGCCCCCTCTCGTGTAATCTCTTTACACTGCAGAAATCTCATCTCGGAGAAGAAGTAGAGAGAAAAAAAACAATAATGGCGACTAATGGATCTGCTAGCTCGAGGCAGCTTTCCCAGAAGGAAGCCGACATCAAGATGATGTGCGCTGCTGAGGTTCACCTCGGAACCAAGAATTGCAACTACCAAATGGAGCGTTACGTCTTCAAGAGGCGCAACGACGGTACATAATAATAACTAACACTCTTCATTCTCCTCTTGCAAAAAAATGTTCTATTTGGTTCCGACAACTGTTAGTTTTTGGTCGGCTCGGGTGATGTTTGTTTGTTTGTAGTCTCTGTGGGTTTCTTGATTTTCAATTTGTTTTTTTTTCTACTTGTTAGGTATTTACATCTTTAACCTTGGCAAAACATGGGACAAGCTGATGATGGCTGCACGAGTTATCGTTGCTATCGAGAACCCGCAAGACATCATTGTGCAGTCCGCTAGGCCCTATGGTCAGAGAGCTGTCTTGAAGTTCGCTCAGTACACTGGAGCCAACGCCATTGCTGGAAGGCACACTCCTGGTACATTCACCAATCAGATGCAGACATCGTTCAGCGAGCCCAGGCTTTTGATTCTTACCGATCCACGTACCGACCACCAGGTAAAAAAAAGTCAAAAAGTTTCCTTACAGGACTGATTGTTTTTGTCTTTAACTTGGACTTGGATGTTATGTGTGTGTGTGTGTTGCAGCCAATCAAGGAAGGTGCTTTGGGAAACATTCCAATCATTGCTTTCTGTGACACTGACTCTCCCATGAGGTTTGTCGACATTGGCATCCCCGCCAACAACAAGGGCAAGCACAGCATTGGTTGTCTTTTCTGGCTTCTTGCTCGCATGGTCCTTCAGATGCGTGGAACCATTCGCCCTGCTCAGAAATGGGATGTCATGGTAAGAGGAGGCACAAAAAGAGTCTGTAAATTTCATTTCTTCTACTTCATGTTTGGTGTGTGTGACTTTCTTTTATATGGTACAGGTTGACCTGTTCTTCTACAGAGAGCCCGAGGAGACCAAGCCAGAGGATGAGGATGAAGTTGCACCTCAGGCAGAGTATGGATTACCTGCTCCCGAGTATGCAGGTGGTGAACAATGGACCACTGCTGCCATCCCTGATGCTGCGTGGCCAGGAGAAGCTCAGGCGCCAATCTCAGCTGCTCCTGCCGCTGGTTCATGGAACGATTCCGGTTAGTCTTTACCTATCTTGGCTTTTTGATTGGTTATTCTTTTAATTTACGATCTTAGTTTTAATTGGTTGTTCTTTATGCTGTTGTTTTTTTGGTTTCAGTTGCTCCAGCAGCAGAAGGTGGATGGGACGCGGCTGTGCCACCCACAACTGCAGTGACCAATTGGGAATAAAGTTGATAGCCTTTAACAATGGGCTATTGACATTGTTTTTTTTTGTTACTCTTGGGATTCGAAGAGCTCTCTGTTTTTTTTCCTACAAAGACACTTAGATTACTCTTGTTTTGCACCCTTTTTTTTTGCTGAATGGAATCTCTATTTTATCTCGTTCGCTTTTTCACAAATACAGATTGGTTATTTGCAGCGATTTTTTTACCCAATATATCGCATAATAATGATAACAAAAAAGGGCATTTTGATTAAATATGGTTTTTCTTCTCTACGGCAATAGTCACGGTATTGATTAGCCAATCACATCCTATCAACCCAAGGAATTAATAATTAAGTCTATGTTGTCCAAATGTGTGTGATCGTACAGAGAGTTTACTGTCTATTTTGCGAGTCCAATGAACAAAACTGTACAATATTATTTTTGCTATTGACAAGAGAGAAGAACAAAACAGTTTGAGAGTCGAGACACTCTAACTAGGAAGTAGGAACACAAAAAAAAAACACAAGAACTCAATTGTACAAAACAGAACAACGAACACTAATGTCATTCGTATAAAAAAAAAAACCCATTCAGGACCAAAGATCCATGACATTGACTTCATCTAAGAGACTACTCAGAGACGTCGATGAACCACAGTTTCTCCTCTCCATAAACGGCATCTGGGAGAAACACTCCGTCTGGTTCTCAAAAGCCAGAAGCTCATCCGAAAGCAGACCATTCACGTCCGCTCCACAGTCATAACAACCTTTCTGTCTCTTCTCCGCCGCATCACCCAATATAACATCTTCAAGCCACTGAGTATCGACCTGAGCCGTGTCCTCGTTATTATTTTCCTCCCACAAGAAATCAAGACAGCCACCGAGATCCTCCTCCTCTTCTACCTTCTGAACCTGAGGTTGTTGTTGTGGTGGCTGTAAAGAAGAAGAAGAAGCTTTACGCTTTCTAGAGGATGATTCGTTAGGGAAGTTGAGTTTAGCTTTGGCTCCTCGGAGTCTCTTAGCCTCGAGGTCGTAAGCTCTTGCAGCATCTTCTGCAGTGTTGAACGTCCCTAACCAAACTCTAACTCCTTTGATCGGGTCACGTATCTCTGCCGCCCATCTTCCCCATGGACGTCTCCTGATTCCTTTGTACTCACTACTAATACTCTTCTTCCTCCTCCTCCTCTTCCCATCTTCTCTTTTCATACCTAGCCATGGATAACAATACTGAGACTCTCCCTCCAAGTCGTCGAGTGTCAGGTCAACAACGTCGTCGCGTCTCCAGGATCGCGGCGGCGCTGTGTAATCGGAAATCACTGCTCCTCCACACATTTTTGCCAAGATTTTTTAATAAAAGTTTTTTAGAAGTTTTGGGTTGAAAGTATAATTTCTCTGAATTGTTGAATGTTGGAATGTGGTTTGCTTGGAAGCTGCATATACTCTCTTTTATAGGCAAATCGACCAACGCGTGTTTCAAGGAGCGACAATTGGGCCAAGTGGAGATTAGCTTACCGTTTTACCCTTGCATAGACCGTTCGCTGTAGATTTTTAAAATATTTTACAAGTTGGCCACTGTGATGGAATCTGTAGTTAGATGTAGATGGGAAATGAATCGGATTATTAATCAAAAGAAGCTTAAAAGAAGAAAGTCTCCAATATACGAATATACTAATTACTGTAAGATATGAAGATTATAGATAAGAGCCCTGTTCTTTTCGTGAACGCTGGTCGCAGCGTCAGCGTCAGAAAAACACACTACGACGGAGCCAAATTTGACGGAACGGAAGAATAAAGTAGCCGCTGCTGAAATTTCTGAGACATAAAGTAGAGATGCCGCTGACGCTAAAATTTCCGGCGTCCGTTTCACCATTTGCGGCTTGCTGCGCGACTAAAAACAAGTTGACATTGTTTCATGGATTTCGTGTCCGCCATAGTTGATAAGTGTTATTATTTTGACGCTGACGCTGCGACCAGCGTTCACGAAAAGAACATGGCTCTTATCTATAATCTTCATATCTTACAGTAATTAGTATATTCGTATATTGGAGACTTTCTTCTTTTAAGCTTCTTTTGATCACAATATATTTGAGTCTAATGGCCGTGATCTCTATCTACCCAATTTATAATGCATCGTTTAGCATTCGTTCTTGATTGATTCCTTATGTAATTTTTTGACCTATTATTGTTGCCAAGCATATTATGATATAGTACGCTCGATAATGTATAGCTTTATATAGATTGGTAAGTAAAATTCTACGACCTTTTCCTTTTAGTACAATATTTTTTACTCATATTTGTTCACTCTTTTCAAACATTCCTATTTTAGATTTTATAGTTTTTTTTTTTGAACAAAAGATTTTATAGTATACTAGTCCCGCTTGCTTCACTTATTCATGTACCTCTCATGGAGGTCGCAATGGGTTTTGAACTAGTCGATGTGTGAGTGTGAGCTACAACTTAATATATATTTAAAATATATGTATTACAGATTAATTAATCATAGTGTGATACGAGTTGTTAACCTAACTATAGGGGTATGTAATTAAATACGGCACTAAATTTTGCAACCAGAAGTGGTCTTTAATACTGACTAACTGAACCACGGTTTTCTCCACTAGCTATTTTCAAATCTAGATTTAATCTATCAACCTTGCTTTGAATCTTTTTCAGCAAGATAATCAACGTTAATAGATAAAAGTTGAGTGATAAATAAAAGGATTTGCTATGCCGAGTGGTGAGTTGGACACATTAATTGGATTACAACTTCTTGGACAACGTTTTCTCTAGCTAATTTTGATTACGAATGAGTAGCCGTGCCAAGAATTGTTGGTGCCACAAACCAAATAAAAATTATACACGGTGTTTTACTAAATTGTTGATAATAAAATACTATTTTTAAAGAACCAATTAAGTTTTTTAAATAAATGTTTTATTATTTTGTATTCAATAGGTAAAATATAAAAGCTCTACATACAAGAAATAATCTTCTATACAAACGATTATATGAGTAGTTATAAAGTAAACTTTAATAATAATAATAATAATAATAATAATAATAATTTGGTAAAGAAAAGAAGAATAGGGGCGATTTGTTATATTGTAGTTGTAGAGAATTTACGGTAGAATTTAGTTTATATATTTTGTTGATGTAACTGTATCTACGGTAGGTGTAAGAATTAAATGAGAAAAAAATATTCCTACAACAGTATTTTTTTTAGAAAATAACATTTCTACAACTATATATTTTTTTTTTGGTTTTATCTTTAAAAACTACATAAAGCATGATTATAAATGATTGTGAAATTTTAGACATAGTCATACAGAGAACACAAAAAAAAATCAAAGCCATTTAAATGTGAATATAGCTGAAGTTAATTGGCTACCGATATTTCCAGATAAACTAACTATACAATAATAGTTATTTGCCATGAATGTTTTTTATTTGCCTTACTAGGCACGGTACTTCACTTGATTCTTAGTAAAACCCAAAAGTTATTCTATTTCACATATATTTGGGATTTGACTAACTTTGATTACGGCTAAGATCGGTACATTACTATATTGTCAAAGAAAACCTTGGCCGTGGCCCGTAAATCGTAATCGAATCAATCTTCTAGTGCCCGCAAAATTCTAAACTCAATCTCTTAAGAATAAAATTTATCCTTTCTAAGTTGTAATTTATTTCATTTTATTCTTATTTTCTTTTTTCTTTTTCTCTCTCTCTTTGCTTTCTGAAATTAAATATATTAGGAAATATTATTACAACTTAGATTAAAAAGGGTAAATTTTCGTTTTATGGTATCTTTCCATAAAAACTGAAATTCTTATTATGACGAGCATTTAACACCCACCATTAGCGTATATACTGAAGAGATAAAACTTCCTTAACTGACTTCAAACTATGTATATAAATATAATATCGGAATATTTCTTTTTCCTCAGAGAAGTCTCTTTCTTTTCTTGTAACTAGGGTTAATTCAAAGTATTCTTGTGACCCCCCCCCCCCTAATCATCTCTCAACATGGAGGATGGAGAACCTTCGTCGACCAGTACTTGCTTGCCGCTCACGGCACAAAAACCCCAACAAAACCCTAAAACCACAAAAGGTCGACAGAAGATAGAGATCAAACCGATCAACGAGGAGAGCCGGAGGCAAGTAACGTTTTCGAAACGCAGAAAGGGTCTGTTCAAAAAAGCGGCAGAGCTAAGCGTCCTATGCGGCGCGCAGATCGGTATCATAACGTTTTCCCGCCGCGGTAGAATCTTCACGTTCGGTAACGTGGACACACTCGTCGAGAACTACCTGCGCAAGGCGCCCGTGACGCTTAGGTCGCATCCCGGTGGTGGTGACGAAGGAGAGGATAAGTGGTGGGAGAAGGCGGTGGAGAGTGTCCCGGAGGAGGAGATGGAGGAGTACATGACGGCGCTGAGTGGGTTGAGGGATAATCTGTGGACGAGGATCTGTCAGATGGGTGGTGATCATCGGACGGTTCAGATGGATGCTCCGGTGTTTCAGAATCCGACGGCTGCGATTGAATGGAAAGTGACGGATGAGAATCTGACGGTTGGAAACGATCAAAGCCAAGCAGGTAACGGTGGATATCTAGACATTCATCCGGAGCTTCCGTTTCTGTCTCAAAGCCGTCGGTAATGAAGTGTTTTATGTATTACATTTCGGTTTTATAATATTTATATATTGTATGTTTATCTAAATTATTTACCTCTGTTTAACTCAGTTAACTCATGTTTTCACGTTTGATATCGATTTGTTTAGCTCAATTAACTCATGATTTCATGTTTTTGGTCCATGGTCCATAATACAAAAAGATCAAAATAAGGTTTTTGGATAAAAAGCAACATGAGCTTCGACAATCTTTAAAAGTGGAAGCAAACTTAAAAAACTTAGTAGTTGTTCATTAGGGGAGTGTGATAATTAGAGATAGAGTTGAATAAGCTCATCGCTAACAACAGAGGGAGAAAGAACAC
Organism: Raphanus sativus; assembly: GCF_000801105.2. Lineage (NCBI taxonomy): Eukaryota > Viridiplantae > Streptophyta > Magnoliopsida > Brassicales > Brassicaceae > Raphanus > Raphanus sativus. The sequence goes on along the minus strand of NC_079519.1, from coordinate 4,633,970 downwards.
CAAGGTCCGTGAAGAGTAGCGTTAGGTACTGAGGCGGAGTATAATCTCTAGCCGACATTTCTACTTCCACCTTTGCCGGAATCTTCACACCAAACTCTATCGGTCTCAGCGCCGGCGCCATGTCCTTTTGGTCTAACGGGTAAAGCCTAGCAAACTGCAAACACACAGAAACGAGTTTTTCATTACGATTATTAAACACCCTCTTCTCCTTCTCCTGGAATCTTCCTTCAATAACAAAATCAAACATTACCTTGTAACTCTCGGCTGCAACATAGACCGGCTTGTTCATGCTGTGCGCGACGAGTGCGATCTGGTAAGTTCCCATCATGTTGATGATACCTCCGCTTTCTACAACTCCATCTGCCCCGACGAACACCATGTCCACCTCGTCCATGCTATACGCCACAGCTGAATCAAGCAGCAGCTTCACTGGAACGTCGAGCTTCGATAGCTCATTCGATAACAAAACTCCCGTTCCATCCGGCCTTCCCTCTGTAATATTTTCATAGAAAAGGTTCAATGAGAGAGAGTCTACAAATACTACAAAATCACAAGAGAAACAGACCTAATGCCAACATAACGTAGATCACAAGCACCAAAATGTCTCAGAGACTCATAACATCATATACAAACCATTACGTGGCCCAAGACATTAACTGGCTATGACGTCATACCTAATAGGAACACAGAGTATACAACAACTTGTACCCAATGTTCTAAAAATCGTTAGGCGGTGGTTAGGCAGATTATAGAGGATTATTGTCGATTTTGATTTATTGAACTACCCATTTTTAGAACCCTAATAGGAACAGAGTAGAACAAACAAGTGTGGATATTTAAGAGACACGAAAGAGAAAGGAACCTGTGCATAGAACTCGGAAGAGCTTGTTGTTTTGAGCAGCAGTCTTGAGTATTTCAAGAACAACTCTAGAGAGTCCATGAACCAATATGGTACAACCATCGAATATAAAATCTTGACTAAGCATTGCAATAATCTTACGAGCCTGCAACAAAAGTCACCAACACCTTTCAGATTCTTCTTCTTCTTCTTCTTCTTCTATTATGATGTTAAAAAAGAAAAGTACCTTGCAAGAGATTTCACCAAACTTCTCAGCACGTTCAAGGAGACGAGACTTTGCCGAATTGAAATCCTCGTACTCCAAAGCAGACGTCCTCGTCACGTATCTTATAAACAGATCGCATCCAGCAGTCAAGGAGATCGATGTCTTGTCCCATAACTAACAACAACAACAACAAAATTAAAAATTAAAAACAGAACACTAAAGTTTTGTCCTTTTTGTCTTGTTCATTACCAAAACAAGAAACGATTGAACCCGACTAACAACAAAAAATAATAATAAAAGGAGATTGAATCAAATGTCCCATGACTAACAACAATTTTTTTTAAAACAGAACACTAAAGTCTTGTCCTTTCATACCAAAACAACACACGATTGAGCCTACTTACAACAAAAAATTAAGATAATACAAGGAGATTGAATCAAATGTCCCATGACTAACAACAAATAGATTAAAAACAGAACACTAAAGTCTTGTCTTTTCATTACCAAAACAAGAAACGATTGAAATGATTAACAACAAAAAAAAAAATACAAGGAGATTGAATCAAATGTCCCATGACTTAACAAAAATAAAAATTGAAAAAACAGAACACTAAAAGTCTTGTCTTTTTCATTACAAAAAAACATGTAATGAAGTTAGTTTAAGTTTTTCACCTTGAGTGTGTCGGAAGCTTTCTTGAGCTCAATCTCAAGCTCCATCATGGTGCTAGCCTCGCTCGCGCGTATAACCGCGGCCAAAGCTCTTATAGCCGCGACGGCTTCCGCCAGATCCGGCTGTTTTCTCCAGCCGTTGAACTCCTCGATCACGTTGAAAGTCTTCTCCTTTCCGAGCTCGGCGGCGGACGAGTCGGGGTGCTCCTCGCCGGAGACGCCGCCCACGGCGGCTTGGGCCTGGGCTAGCCAGTCGCTCGTGATGACGCCGTGGTGCGCCGCTCGGGTTTGGTAGTAAGCGGAGATGGCGTCAGGGTTTTGGAAAGGAGCTCGCGCTGTGGTGGTGTTGTCTGCAGCCATGGGAGGTGAATCGGAGGTTCGTCGCCGCTCGTCGTCGAGGATAAACGATGCTGATCTTCTCCACATTTCTTTTTCTGTTCTTTCTTCACCAAAAAAAAAAAGAAATTAAAACGTCGCTTTCTTGAGATTCTTGGTCTGATTATCCATATTAGGCCCATTAATAAGCCCAATAATTATTTTCGATTCTACTTGCATCTATGTACTTCTCAAAATTTAATCAAGAGACTTTTTGGGTAGCAAAGCAAACTATGTTTGAGTTATATTGTTGAAAGAGGCTTTTTGGGATCTAATCACGTGATCTAGTTTGACTGATGTCCCACTAATCTTAATTTTTCTACAACTGTGTATCAAACGGCGAGGATAATCTAATCATATACACAACATTCATTCACTGTATGATTAGTCCTCACATAATACACAACATTCATTCACACGTTAGCCATGAACATATATACTTGGTTGAGACTTGAGATGATGATCATGTGATCGGCACGTGGTCAACAATATAGAGGTCTCAAAGACAAAGCCAATAAGTCACTTAGACCAGTACTGCAACATATCAATTCAATTGATAAACTAGCTCATGTTGCTTGAGTACGTGCTACATTCAATATCATTTCTTGTCTCTTTTCTTTCAACGAAAGTAAAAAAAAAAAAATTATTGTTTACAAAAACAAAATTAAAACACATAATCTTGTCCATCTTCCAAGAATGTTATATAGTTTTCTCGTTAAAAACGAACTGAGTCTTTATAGGCATTTTGGAAGCACCTACTGTGATAGCTTTCCTAGCTACACTCTCGGGTACACCAGCCATCTCATAAAGAATCTTACCCGGTTGAACCACAGCCACCCAATACTCCTGAGGTCCTTTCCCGCCACCCATACGTACCTCGCACGGTCTTCCCGTGACAGCCTTGTCCGGAAACATACGTACCCAGATCTTCGCGCTACGTGGCACGTGTCGCACCATGGCTCGCCTCGCTGCTTCCATCTGTCTAGATGTGATCCAAGCCGGTGCGAGCGTCTGAAGAGCGTATCTTCCGAAGCATAAACGATTGTCGCCGGAGGATATTCCTCTCAGTCTTCCTCGATGGTGTTTAGGGAACTTGCTACGTTTAGGAAATAACGTGCAGCCGTTGCCCTTGCCGCCGGCACTCTTGCCGGGTTTCTTTTTGGAGCTCTTGGAGGAAACCTTTTTGGCACTCTTGGCCGCGGGTTGCTTGGCTGTGGTGCCGCCGGAACTGTTGTGCACCTCTCTGTGACGATTCGCTGTCGTCGCTGGAATCTTGTTTTCTTGCGGAAGTGTTGTGTGTCTGAAGTGCCATGTTCCTGGAACCTAACCCACAGCGATTGTAAATAAAACAAATCAGTTTATAATTTTTCGAAAATTAAACATGTATTTTTGTGAAGGTTTTGTTTTGTTTGTTACCTGTCCGAAACGAGAGCCAGGGACTACAATTATTCCAGAGGGGTTGCGAAGGCTTTTGCAGTAGAAAACATCTGGAGTGGTCTTTGCAGTTTCAGCTGCCTTTGGAGGAAGATCATGATTCTCAGAGCAACAAATAAAAGAGAATATTTTTTTTTGTAAAAGAAATAAAAGAGAATATTAATATGACCAATGCATATGAGAAGGAGATTTTACCACATCGAAGGGGTAAGCATCCGTATCAGACTTCAATTCTTGTTGCAACTTCTGCAATATGAAATCAAAAGGGAAAAAATAAAAATCAATTTTTTTTTTTTTTTAAAAGCAAGGTTATAAATTATGTTCATGATTTCACTAGATAGAGCACATGTAAAGAGAAACAATCAGTGCAAAATCTACAATGATTAAAAGTGACTCATGACGTAACGAAGTTAAAGGGACTAATAAGATGAAATGAAACAAAATCCACATTGAAAATTGAAAACTTTAACCTAAAACAGAGACAATTACAGAGTCTTCCAAAAAAAAAACACACAATTTTAAAACAGTAACCGGATGAGTCAAGTTGAGAACACACCTTTGGATTGATGGAGACAAGAAGAGATGAAGTGGAATCAGAAGCAGACATCTCCAGAGTGGAATATAAGAAACGAGACAGAGTGAGAAGAGGAGATGATGCTGACGAAGATGGGAGAAGAGAGAGTAAGCGTCGGCTTGTGTGTGGTTGACGACGGGTTTGGTCGGCGAGGGTTTTAGCTTGGTTAATCAAGAATGTCCGCATCTTGAGATCAGGACGTGTTATCCAAGCCCTAACTCCTAAGGTTAAAATTTATTTAATCGCGAGGACGAAGGGTTCCAATGTACTGTAAACCACACCGACTGCTGCATACCCGGATCCTTCATTTACAGTACTTTCATTTTGCCTTGTTTACCAAGTTTTTTTTTTAATATTTAATTAAAATCAGTTATTTCCATTTGTAATCAAATCCCAACACGACGCAAAATAAATTCTAGATATTATCATTCAAATAAGTTTTTTTTGTTTCTTTTTATTTGGTTGTTGTTGAAAGAAAAAAAATCACTTTTTTGGGAAAAAAATGTTTTAAAGAGAAATTTTTGGATTCTTTATATTTTAGTCAATAAGTAATAGTGATAAACTGTAAATTAAAAAATGTTTATTATTGATTTATTATTAATTAAAATCAAAATTTATAATCTTTTTCTGTAACAGTCAAAATTTATAATCAAATTTCCATGTTGTATTGATAAAATAATGTATTTTCACCGTAAAATACAGAGACGGGTCAGGCTACTATAGTGGGCCTTAAAAGGCCAATTGATTCCTAAATCAAACCATTCCCTTCCCCTACGGCGTCGTTTATTCCGAGGAGAGAATAAAACCCTAGACATCATCAACCAACCTTGTCCGAACTTCAAAAACACAAAATTTTGATTCAAAATCATTCTACTCCTAATTTGTGATTCTTCTATCATCTATCCGCGCCGCGTTCTCTCGAGGTCACGCTTCTTCGAGTTTCCCTCATAACACCAAATTGTGTGCTTCGCATCCTCTGGTTTGTGTTTCTGCTCTACTACACATGAACATGGTTGATTCTTGCTCTGGCTACTGAAAACTTGAACCTTTCCTATGACTGTTATAGTATCTCGAGTGGAAGTAGAAACCCTAGAAGCTAGAGCTGTGTTGGTAGTTTTGTATTGTAGGTTCACTGTATTGCCCATGAACATGTTAGAATCACGCTGTGGATATTAAAAAAATTGAACCTTTCCTTCTTTAAATCAGTTATTGTTATGGTCTACTTGTTTGGTATTTGAGTTTTTTTTATCTCTTAGGTAGTTTTAATTAGGGATTCTCATGGTTTCAGTTGGTTCCAAATCATTATTGCCATCACAGGATCATCTAGGGAGATAGCTTGATGGGTCAACGGGAAAAGTCTAGGAACAACCACAGTTCCAGGAAGAAAGGAATGGGTAAGAAGGACCAGAAAGGTGGTCGTGGGTTTGATGGAGATAGAAACAAGAGGAACCAATCCGGTGGTGAAGCCAATGTAAAAGCAGCGTCCAAGAAACAATCCGAATTCGAACATCAGAATCAGTTTGTCAGGTAATGGGAGACGTTGAACACAAGGACTTAACTAAGATTTGTTTTAATTTTTTGTTATTTATTTATAAGAATCGCTACTGAATTGTTTGATAACTTTCTGCAGGAAAGAGATTGATCCAGAAACCTCAAAGTACTTCTCTGAGATTGCCAATCTCTTTGATAGTAATGGAGTTGATTTAGAGGAACGTTCTTGCATATGCGGAAACGCACTTGAGGAGACAAGAGGGAGGGAGTATGAAATCGCAACTGATTATATCATAAGTCATGTCTTGCAAACTCTGCTTGAAGGATGTGAGCTTGATCAGCTTTGCAGTTTCCTGCGAAACTCTGCTTCTGTGTTCCCAGCCATTGCGATGGATAAATCTGGCTCTCATGTTGCAGAGTCAGCTCTCAAATCATTGGCCACACATCTGGATAACCCTGATTCATATTCTGTTATTGAGGAGGTTTTGCATTCCATATGCAAGGTACTTATTATGCTATTTTTTTTATGTATGACAAGCATATTGAGCTTGTTTCTAAATCTTATTTCTCTTTGGTCAGGTGATTGTGGATAAACCTCTTGAAATGATATGCAACTGCTATGGTTCTCATGTTCTCCGAGCGCTTCTTAGTCTTTGCAAAGGAGTCTCTGTGGATCCCCCTGAACTTCGTGGCGCAAAATCATCAAAAGCTCTGGCGAAACGTTTGAATTTGAAGACGTCTTCTCATTCAGATGAGAATAATCTTCAATCCTCTCATCAAGGGTTTCCAGATGTTTTTAGTTACCTATTATCAGGGATTGTAAACTGTAGCAGAGAGGACATGAAATATCTCCAAGTCGATCAATATAGCAGTCTGGTCCTACAGGTATATTTAATGTCCCTCTCTAATCTTTTTGTTCATTTGCAAGCAGTTTAGTTCGTATGGAATGTTATTTATCTTGCTCTCTGATTCACTGGTGATGTTAAATAAACTTCTTTTGACAGACTGCTCTCAGTCTAATGCTGAAACAAGACGATGAGTTGCTTGAAGTCATTCCTCTTGTTCTGGGCTGCAACTCTTCAAATGGAGAAGAAGAGGGGGTTCATATAGAGACTGATGTTGCCAAGGACATTTTAGAGTCAATGAAGGATAATTCATTCAGTCATTTGATGGAGGTAACTGAGTTGCTTATACGAAGTTTGTGATAAATTGCACATACAGTTGGTTATGGACATGTTGCATGATTTAGATTGTATGGTTATAGCCACTTATCTGTAGTAAGAGTGTAATTATTCTCAAGTCATCTTCTTGTTTCTGCATGTCGCTTTCAGGTGATTTTGGAAGTGGCTCCTGAAAGTTTGTACAACGAATTGTTCAACAAAGTTTTCAAGGATTCGTTATATGATCTCTCTCTTGATCGATCTGCAAATTTTGTTATTCAAGCTTTGATCTCCCATGCAAAAAACCAAGAGCAGGTATTCTGATCCTATCCACACTTCATTTTTTTTCTTTCTGTTTGTGCTATTTCCTTGAAGCTGACAAACTTATGCTCAATTCCTTTTGTATGCTAGATGAGTGTGATATGGGAAGAATTAGGTCCAAGATTCAAGGATCTTCTTGAACAAGGGAAGTCAGGTGTTGTGGCTTTTCTGCTAGCAACTAGCCAAAGGCTTCAAAGTCATGAACATAAGGTTAATAAACTCAACTGAAAGTTACTTGTTTCGTAGTTTAAAGTAATGTTTTCTTAAAGAGAATTATACAGATATTTCTTGCTGATTTGACAGTGTTGTGAGGCCCTTGCTGATGCACTATGCTCCAAAAACGAGACACGTATCTTCATTGCTCAGCGGTTGTTGTTTCTTGATAACTACTTTTATTCTCAAGATAAATCTGATTGGGAGTGGGCGCCTGGTGCAAAGATGCATCTCATGGGTTGTTTGATCCTTCAGGAGATTTTCAAGTTTTCTAGCGTATGTTTCCTTTTCTTCCTGGTGTTGACACAATAGTTTCACTGGATTTAACTTCCCATGAGCGTTCACATTATTTCCAATTTTTTTTTTGGCTCAATTCTCTCAGGAACTTATACAGCCATACATAACAAGCTTAACTTCTATGAAACCTGAGCATATCATTGAAACAGCAAAAGATTCCAGCGGAGCACGAGTTATCGAGGCCTTTCTTGCCTCAAATGCTGCTGCAAAGCAGAAGCGTAGACTTATTATAAAGTATGCACTGCTTCTTTATGTTATTTTGTTTATAAGATTACAATACCCAAAACTGAAGCATAGGGAATATTGGCATAGTTATAGTTTTCTGATTATGTTTCTTCTCATCGATGACTTCTTGACAGGTTACGTGGACATTTTGGCGAGCTCTCATTACACACATCGGGCTCATTCATTGTTGAGAAGTGCTTCGATGCATGTAACGTGGCACTAAGGGAAGTCATAGCAGCTGAATTGTTGGATGTGAAAGCTGATCTCTCAAAAACAAAGCAAGGGTTTCTGCTTAGGAAGCTCGATATCGATGGGTAAGATCTTAATCACAAAACTTACTTTACCTTATTTAATGGAAGTTGTAAGATCTTATAACCTTCTTTTGCATGGAATCATTTTTATTTGTTGCAGTTATGCCTACAGACCCGAACAGTGGAAATCAAGACAAGAAGCCAAGCAATCCACATATAACGAATTTTGTTCTGCATTTGGGTCCAGCAAATCAAACTTTCCAAAGAACACCTTTGTTTCTGACGCATGTGAGGATGCATCTGAGGACTTAGAAGTAAAGAACACAAGGAAAGAGAGTGACAATCGTCCTACTACTTCGGGGGTTAAGCGCCACCGAGAAGAACATGCTAGGGATACAAATGTATCTTCTGCAGGTGGCAAAGGGACGAAGCAGAAGAAGAGCAAAACTAGTGAAGCAACAGATAAACCAGCTACCAAGAAAAAACCTTTCCTTTCTGGCGAGATGATTGGAAAGAATCGGCACTCAAATAAATTTAGATTTTGAAGGTTAGACTGCTCCTAATCATATTATTTTTTTCTCTAAAATTTTATTGAAGATGACAGCATAGTTAAAAAGCTTTTTTGGCTAGATCTACCCTCACTAGATTGATAAGAACAGCTGTTTTTTTTTTCCGGATTACACTTCAAACGAACTAAAGGTCTAAGCCTACTCTAGGAACTGTTAACAGTAGCAAGCTTATAGGATTTTATGTTTCAATTACAGATCTAGAAATAAGTGTAAGTAGTCTACACTACCAAAAATATTTTAGAAAGATTCAAGTCTTTCAGGAGAAAAAAAAAATGAAATCTATGGTTTTGTTGCTGTGATCTGCTGGTTTGTACTTCCTCGTGCATATGTTAAGGGACCTTTCCTGATACAAAAATACACATAGGGAGATGTATTAGAAAAAAACAATTTGAGATGTGTAAAGATTGAAGATTGATTTGGTGTGTGGTATTTGTCTTTACCTGTTCTGTATAGGGCTGGAGCCGCTCCTTGGGATTCTTCGGAAACTGTCTTTTTCACCTCTCAGAGAATCCTCCTTCATCTCCTTGTTTATGTTCAAATCTCTTACAGTTTTACTTGAAGCTACATCCATGGAAGCTGGCACCATCTGACGACACTCTACGTGATTCTTGCTGCTATACAAAACTAGAAGTAGCAGAATCAGAGCTGCTGAAATCGAACCAGGTGTATGGGATCTCTTCATTGTGAATTCTCTTTTTGATCTGTTTTTTTTATCTCCGAGCTGTTAGGCTCTTCTGTTCCTTGAGACTGCAACTGAGAAAACTGTTTTTTGAGTTTAAAAGAAGGGGAGAGACTGAAACACTTGTAGGTTATATTATTGTTCTAAGTTACTTTTTTGGATCTAATCACGTGCTCTAGTTTGACTCCTGTGCTCATAATTTTCACTTTTTCGCAACTGTGTTTCATGAAGGGTATATGTGAATGAGATGACTTGATCATCTTACTTGCACACCAGATGAGGATCATGTGATAGGGCACGTGGTTACTGGTACAGTTTCTAGTAGTATTAGTTTAAGTCCATGAGAAGAAAGTCTGCTGGGTTAACAGCTCATGTCGTTTATAATAATCATCAACGGTTTTACATTATTTTATTTTAATTATTGTTACAAGATTTGAAAAGAGTAGGAAAGAAACATAAAAGACCAAAAATGAATTTTGTCTATACGAACCCCTTGCTAGTTCTGTTGTGTCGATTATGGTAAAGCTCATTGTAGTCCTAGTGTTTTGCAAGAACTTCCCAGTTCATTGCTCCTTTTTAGCTTCAGAGCTATGCTCTGGTGAAGATTAGAAAGCACTATAGGACTCTTGTGTTGATGTTTAAGTAAAGCAAAAAGCTCTGAGTTTCAAATTCCCTTGGATTGGAATAGATAAATGATATACTTTGGATAACAAAGAAATGTGTCAAACACACAAAGCCAGTGAACAAGCAGAGACCACTACACAGTTTTTGACATCTTCATGCAATCTTTTCATTCGGCTACTAATCTAATAACAACCTTCAAGGATCAACAGAAGAAGAAGAAGCAGCAGCAGCATTGGAGTTACTATTACTACAAGAGACTCTCTTGTCTCTGCTCAGAAACCTCCTTAAAGACCTCAACCTGGTTGTCATTGGAGACTTTGGCTCTTCCTCTTCAGCAATAAACCTCATTGATGATGATGATGACGACGGCACATTTTGACTTCTAGTTGCAGAATCATTGATATCAAGAACAAGAGCATCATGACTCTGAGAAGCAGCATTATTACCATTACCCTCTTCTTGTTGAGACCCAACATTGGTGTTTCTGGTACTAACCTGATCTTGGCGACCCCATACCAAGACATTGGTGGGGAAGTCCGAAGACGAAGTTGAAATTTGAGACAAAGCATCTGATGATGATACATTCTCAGGAACTTGTTCAATAATCCCCTTTGAGCTAGCTTGGTCAGTGCCAAGAACAGCGTTTCTGCAGATGGGACAAGTTGAATGAGACTGAAACCACATGTCAATACACTCAACATGGAAGCTGTGTTTACACTCTGGAAGCAGCCTAGCTTTGTCTCCTTTGACGAGCTCAGACAAGCAGATAGCACACTCCAAACCTTCTTTGCAAGTGTCTTGTCTGAAAAAGACAACAGGCAACGAGCTGAGCTCGAAAGGGGTAAGCCCTCCAGTGTTGGGTAAAGCGTCTTGCTGCCCCGGGGCGAAGATAAAACGACGTCGCTGGCGGCGAGTGAGTACCACCGGTGGAGCAATGGATGATGGTTCGTCTTCTTCTTGCTCTTGTTGCTGCAGCTGCTGCTGGAGGTGATCTATTCGCCACCAGTAGAGCTTGGCGTAGAGGTGGAGGATAAGGACGAAGAGAACCGCCATGAACAGAACAATGACTGCTGTGAGAATGATCTTGCTTGTGACCTCTTCCGTTGTTAAGTCTCCGAACAATGAGCTATGAGCAGATCCATCACCGTCCATTGATGACAACAGTGAGTGTTCTCTAATGAACCCAGAAGCTGAAACTGCTCTTTTGTTTGAAAAGGATGGAGCCTTATGTGAAATTAGAGGGTTTTGTCGGAAAAAGGATGGAGCTTTGTTGTGAAATTAGCAAAGTGCAGAACAAGAAAAGGTCTCTGTTTCAAGGAGTGAAGGTAGTGAAGAAGAAGAAGAAGGGAATGATAAGAGAGAAGCAATGAAGGAGATGACATCGAGGAGTGGGGCCAAGTAACTCTTCCCTATAAAAACCTCTCCACTCCAACCACGTTGATTCTTTCTTAATTCTTTTCTTCTCCTTTAACTTGTTTTTGTTTTGTCTTAATCCTCTCCATTAACGAAAATAATACTAATTATTTTTTTACTGCGGAAAATATGATTTTTAACAAGGGTCAATTTGCTCTATATTCATAGCAAGCAGAAAAATCAAAGAAGTAACCATGCATGACTTTTATAGGGAAGTGTGTCTGTTTACCACAAAAGTGGACAAGAATCTCTTTTTACGCGCGTGATCGTCTGTTTGACGCATTGTGCACAATTAACTAACTATACTATACTATACTATACTATTTTTAAAATAGTATAGAAAACAAATTGATACCAATACTATAAAAAAGATTATATATTTGGTTAGTTTACACTTATATTTCTATTATTCGATTTTACAATAGAATGTAACACATTAACATAATATATAACAATGTTACTTATTTCTATGTTTGGAAATGGTTTCGGAAAATCTCCTATAGGCTCCCTTGATCTTATATATCCCTTTCTATAATTTTATTTTTGATCAAAACCCAAAATCCCAAATCAAATCCTCCCTCCTCTTCAAAACTATACCCTAACCCCCCCCCCAAATGGATTAGTGAACCCATGGGCAAGTATTTAACTTCTGCACCTTTCAAATTTGGAAAATCGAATAACTCTAAACCCTGAAACCTAAATCCAAACCATATATCCTAAACCATATACTCAAACCATAAACCCAAAAGAGGAAGATTTCCGATTTGTGAAGAAGCTAGTGGCATTGTCAATAAATTTGAGGGATTAGTAAAAAACCACCATAAGAAATAGAGGAGAAGATGAAACATACTATACTACAATCATTAATTAGTATAGTCGTCCAATGTAAGAGGATACACCATTAGCAAAGGGATGATGGAGGTGATGAAGTAGGGGGAAAAATACCACATGAATTGGAGAAAAAGAAGAGAGAGTGGGAATAGGTGATGAAACAATGATTGGCGACATTGCTGAAAGACAAGACATAGAAATTATGTAACAGTACACATCGTTGTGTACTATTCTATATTTATCAAATAGTATAGTTCGACGTAGTGTATACAGTTCATTTTCTACACTAGCTCTAAACCCAAACCCTAAACCCAAACCATATAGCCTAAACCAAAACCCTAAGCCTAAACCCAAACCATAATCCAAACCATATACCCTAAACCCAAACCATATACCCTAAACCCCAATCCTAAACCCAACAATGTATCCAAACCATATATCCTAAACCCTAAACCTAAACCATAAACCCTAAACCCTAAACCCAAAGGAGGAGGATTTCCGATTTGTGATGAAACTAATGGCATTGTCAATAAATTTGAGGGATTAGTAAAAAACCACAATAAGAAGTAGAGGAGAAGATGAGACATACTATACTATAATCATTAAATAGTAGAGTCGAGCAGTGTAAGAAGATACACCATTAGCAAAGGGATGATGGAGGTGTAGTCGGAGTTGATGAAGTAGGAGAAAAAAATACCCAGAAGAATTAGAGAAAAAGAAGAAACGGTGGAAAGAGGTAAGGAAACAATGATTGGCGGCATTACTGGAAGACAAGACATATAGATGATGTAACAGTACACATCGTGGTGTACTATTCTATATTTATTAAATAGTATAGTTCGACGAAGTGTATACTGTTCATCTTCTCCACTAGCTCTACGCATCCTCTGGTTCTTAATCCCATATATATTGGATAGTAGTAAAATTGTAAACCCAAACAAAGATATGAAGAAAAAATCAAACACTTGGTCGATATAATAATTATACGTCGTGTAACGTACGGTTTCATAAACTTGTAAATAATCATTGAATAAAAGAAAAAAAAAACAAAGATCAAGTGAGAGTGAGAATGAACAGGAATAAAGTGTAATTTTTGTCATTATACATATTATATAAAGAATATCGTAGCACTCCGTTCACTATGGTTACCGCCTCAATTCTAATTGTACTATAGTCATGCGTCCAAATTTCCCTTTTAACAATGCATTTATTTAAAAAAATTACTCTCTATGTTCCTAATTATAAGATATTTTAGGTAAACCATGTTTATTAAAAAATTACTTTTTATCTAAAAAATATTATTAAATTATAAATTATAAATTATCTTACCATTACAAAATATAATTATTAAATTTGATTGATTATATAATTTTTGATAAATAAAGTTACATAAAAAATATGAGAACATCTTACATATTAGAAAAAAATTATTCTAAACATTTTATATTTAGAAAAAGAGAGAGTAAAAATGTTTAAACTAGTAAGTAAATAAACTTAACGAAAATGCAGGATTTTTTTATTTGTTAATCTTTGAGTAATAATACCGATGTTGCAAACAAACTTTACCAGTGGAAAATTTGCATTGACCCTCTTCAAAATTACTCTAAGCAGGGCAGCGGCTCAGCGATCTCTAAGTCCTCGAAATCTGATCTCCCGTCAGACTCATCTGATGTGGAATCCTCTGAATCTGAGCTGGAAGAAGGAGAGTTCTCGGTTCATGAGGATGATTTTGAGGTTGTGCGGAATAAAAAGAAATTTGCAGGTCTGTTGAAGTCGGGCCAGAAAGGAAACAGGGGCAGGAGCCCCAAAACCAATTTTTAATATATGGCGACAGACATTTTTTGTTGGAATGTACGCGGTCTAAATAACTATTCCCACCGCAGCGGATTACGTAAATGGTCTAGGATCAACTCACCTCTTTTTGGCGGAATTCTTGAGACTCATGTGAAGCATCTCAAGATGAATAAATTTGTCTCTCAGCTCTTTCCGGGTTGGTCTGCTGAAGGAAACTACAGTTTTTTCTCCCCTCGGAAAGATATGGCTTGTGTGGCATCCCTCTATTCTAGTTACTATCCTATCTAAATCTCTTCAGATGATAACAGCGGAGGTCACTTGGCCTACTTCGCCTCAGTCTACGTTTATTATTTCTGCAGTCTACGCCTCTAACGATCCGGCACAGCGTCAACTTCTTTGGAGCGAAATCTCAGCTCTTGGATCTTCTTTTGGCATCAGCTCAAAGCCTTGGCTCATCATTGGAGACTTCAACCAAATCCGAGATCCCTCAGAACATTCTCTAACTCCTTCTCTTAATAGTGATAAAAAGATTAGAGATTTCAATCAGTGTCTATTAGATGCTAATGTGGATGATCTTAATTTCAGGGGAACCACTTTTACTTGGTGGAACAAGAGGAAGCTAGCTCCCCTTGCAAAGAAGTTGGATCGGAGTTTGGTTAATGATGAATGGTACTCCATCTTCCCTTCCTGCGTGGCGTTTGTAGGCAAACCAGACTTCTCTGATCACGCGGTTATCACAATATCTTTACAGCCGGATCAGGCCAGGACAAAGAAGCCTTTCAGATTCTACAATTTCCTGATTCAAAACCCGGGTTTTCAAGCGATGGTCTGTGTTAGCTGGTTTTCTGCAAACGTAACAGGCTCTGCAATGTTCAGGCTCTCCCGGAAACTGAAACTCTTGAAAAAAGACATCAGAGACTTTAGCAAGCTGAACTACTCCGGTATCGAAAAGCGGACTGCACAGGCTCACGAAAAGCTTCTGCAGGCGCAAACAGCAATGTTGTCTCTCCCTTCCACTGTTAACGCCACAACTGAGCTACAGGCCCTTAAGGAATGGGAGGAGCTTTCTGCAGCGGAGACATCCTTTTTCTTCCAACGATCACACGTCAACTGGCTTGCTTGTGGAGATGGTAACTCCAGAATCTTCCATCGGTATGCTTCTACTCGCCAGGCCATGAACCACATACATTTCTTGCTTTCTGATACGGGGGAAAGGGTGGATTCTCAAGAAGGCATTCAAAAATTATGTGATAATTATTTCTCGGATCTCCTTGGAAGCCCGGTCTCGCCTCAGTTGTTCGTTCAAAGTGATCTAGACCTGCTATACGATGTCAGATGCTCCACCGATCAGCGCCTCAGATTTGAGAAAAGGTTCACACCCGAGGAGATAAAAGAGGCATTCTTCACACTGCCTAAAAATAAATCTGGTGGACCGGACGGTTACTCGGCTGAGTTTTTCACTGCAGCGTGGCCTATCATCGGCCCAGAAGTTACTGAAGCGATCTTAGAATTTTTCAGTTCTGGAAAATTACTAAAGCAGTGGAACTCAGCGAACCTTGTCTTAATCCCCAAGAAGCTGAATGCCTCCTTGACGACAGACTTCAGACCTATATCCTGTCTTAACACGGTGTATAAGGTAATTGCGAAGCTACTGGCCTCAAGGCTTAAGGACATTCTGCCATCTATGATCTCCAAAGCACAGTCGGCCTTCCTTCCAGGTCGTCTCCTTGCAGAAAATGTCCTACTGGCCACTGATCTGGTTGATGGATATAACTCGCAGGCCACATCTCTGAGAGGTATGTTGAAGGTTGACTTGAGGAAAGCGTTTGACAGTGTGCGTTGGGACTTTATCATTGCGGCTCTGAGGGCTTTGGCAATTCCTGAGAGCTATATCACCCTGGTCTCGGAATGTCTTACAACCGCTTCCTTCTCGATTTCAGTTAACGGGACAACCGGGGGTTTCTTTAACAGCACCAAAGGGATCAGACAAGGTGACCCGCTTTCACCCTATCTCTTCGTACTAGCCATGGAGTGTCTCTCTCGCCTCCTGCTTTCTCGGTTTGAAAATGAATCCGTTGGATACCACCCAAGAACCTGCGACCTGAAAATCACGCATCTCATGTTCGCAGACGATGTCATGGTGTTCTTCGATGGATCAAGCAACAGTCTTCATGGGATCTCTGAGTGTCTAGATGATTTTGCCTCATGGTCAGGCCTACTGATCAACGCGACCAAGACTGAGCTCTTTACGGCGGGTCTTGACCAAAGTGAAACACAAGCCATTGCGAGCTACGGTTTCCCTCCTGGTCAGCTCCCCATTAGATACCTCGGTCTGCCCCTCATGAGCAGGAAACTGAAAATTTCAGAGTACGCTCCGCTGATGACAAAACTCACAGCCACATTCCAATCTTGGTCAGTGAAGATACTCTCTTTTGCTGGAAGACTGCAATTATTAAAAACTGTCATCTTCGGAATCGTCTCGTTTTGGCTATCAGCCTTCATTCTTCCTAAAGGCTGTATCAAAGGGATTGAATCTCTGTGCTCTCGGTTCCTTTGGTCTGGTGACATAGAAAAAAAAGGCATAGCAAAAATTGCATGGCAGACAGTTTGTCTCCCCAAAGACGAGGGTGGACTGGGCCTTAGAAATCTCACGGTTTGGAACCAAGTGCTGTGTTTAAAATTCATATGGAGACTTTTGTCTAAAGCTCACTCGCTGTGGGTTGATTGGCACTGGAGCACTCATCTCAATAACACCTCCTTTTGGGAACTTCAGGCCTCGGCAGCGGACTCTTGGACTTGGAAAAAGCTCATGGATCTCCGTCCTCTGGCCTCACAATTCTGCAAAACCAGGCTGGGAAATGGACTAACAGCAAGGTTCTGGTTTGATTCTTGGACTCCCTTTGGCCAGCTGATAACTTATATAGGGAGTGGGGGTCCTAGAGCACTTAGGATAAGGTCATCAGCGGTGGTAGATGATGCTATTATCGATGCTCATTGGTCTCTTCCTCATCCTAGATCACAAAAGGAAGTTGATCTCCATACTTATCTCACCACTATCTCTTTGCCATTACATGTTCATGTGAGTGATGAGTATGAATGGATTGCTGGTAATATTGCTTCTACTGTTTTCAGGTCGTCCAGCACTTGGGAGGTCATGCGCCCGAGAGGAGAAACACAGGACTGGTGCGATGTGGTATGGTTCAAAGGCGCCATCCCCAAGCACTCTTTCACCATGTGGATCGCGAACTACGACAGGCTACCGACGAGATCTAGACTGGCTTCGTGGGGGATGCAAATCTCTCCACTTTGTCCTCTATGCTCGGCATTTGATGAAACAAGGGACCATCTGTTGTTATCTTGTGATTACAGTAGAGACATTTGGAGGCTGGTTATGTGGAAATGCAGACCCCCGCATACGATGCCTCTCAACTGGGCCGAACTTCTTTCCTGGATCCGATCCTCGACGTCACGGCGACTTACTCTGCTTCGGAAAATAGCAGTTCACACTACTATCTTTCACATTTGGAAGCAACGGAACAATCTGATTCATAACCAGATTTCTCTCTCTTCTGCAATGGTGTTCCATGGTATTGATAAAGAGATAAAAAACATTATCTCTGCAAGGAGAACCAGGAAGCCTTTTAGCTCTCTCATGATCATGTGGCTGAGATAGTTTCTGGTTGTTTAGTTCATCATTGTCCCATCTTGTTTTTTATTTTCTTTTTGCCAAGATGGTACAGATTTTAGACCTTTTTGTAAGCTCTATGTTCATTTATATGATATTTACAGTTTAGCAAAAAAATTACTCTAAGCGATAGTTGGACGGTTGTTCTAGACCTAACGAGGTACCGAAATTTGCTAATGTGAACTGTTGTAAATATTTGTTTGTATTTATATGGTTGTACCAATCACTATATTGCCTTTCTTGGAGGGGACTACTCCGTATATGTTTTTTTTCTTTGGTATCTCCACAATATTAGTAATATAGTTCTACAAATGCAGCTTCTGGATGATGTTTAATTAAATGTTGTTACTACCAATAAATTTTCTCAAAGAATATGGAGTGCATTATAAACTAAAATGATGGTGTGTGTCGACTGGTTTACACATCTTTTTAACACTATTTAGTCTTTCCACGATATCGATAATCCTCCACTACTTTACTCCCTAACATGCGTTAATTTTTTTGAATAAACAAGCAAAGTAAGTCAAATGTAATAGATGACAATAGGACATCCGCTAACTTTAAATAACTTACATAACTAAAATCATATTGTATCTACATATTTGAACAATTGAGCTAGTGAAGATCCTTTAATGCTTTCAGATCAAAGGAAGTGGAAAACAATCCTCCTGCTCGAGTCCTACGTTTAAGGATCTTGTCTTTTCACGAAGTGGAACCTTAAAGTCATTTGCAGCTTCAGGCACTCTTAAATATATCTATAGAAAAAAAATGTTTGAAAGAATCATTCTTTAAGAGGTTAAAAAGGTTAAGATATTAATATATCTAAGTATCTAACCAGCCCACGTCTGAATATTTATTGGTATTTAAATCTTAATAACACTGATAAATTTGTGTCAGATTTAGATTATTTAACTTAGTATATAATCCGAAAACTGTCTTTCAGTCGGTTGAACCTCGAGTCATATCATAATCAAAGTTTCAACCTACAACACAGCCTGATTTCAAAGCAATATCCCAAGTCCTCTACTCAAATGATCATTACTCGAAATTAATATTAAGAAACTGTAACATTAATTTTGTCTTAAAAGTCAAAAGATGATGGTTACTAGGCAAAATGATGATAGAAGAATTATGACCTCCTTCACCCTCTCCTTCCCATATATAATAACATATCCTTTTCTTTAAATCATTCTCCCTAGATTTCTATGGATTTCACATTAGTCTTATATTTATACTTATTAGGCAAATTCATATCTCTTCAAATATTGGGATAGTGTTACTTTTGGTTACAAGAACGTGTCATAAATCAAAATGAATCTTTACCACGAGAATCGTTGATCCATTCCATCATTCATGTCGCATTTTTTAACAAATCATTTATGTTCTACGAAGATGATTGTTTGGCCTTTAGACTGAGACATTTACAGGCTTTGTTAAAATCGCAAATGAGGGAAGAGGCGTTGGATTGGGCATTAACTAGTTTACTGTATGCGCCGGATCATGTTATGGCCCAAATGGTTCTAATTGAATTAACGGGTCGGGTCCTACAATGATCCATCTTTTTCAAAGGTCAATTTACACTCAAAAAGGGTCTGACTGGTTGTCTCCTATTTTTCTTTGTTGTCTCTTTTTAGAGTAATCACTATATATGGTTAATTTTGCTTTGACTTTACTCAAACATCTCATGATTTGTTTTAGGCATACCAACTCAAACAGAATCTCTACTAAACCATTTTGAATTTTGATCAGTTATTATTTTGAATGGTTTAGTTTCTAGATATGATTCTGCTATTAGTTTTTACTTCTTTTTTTTTGCTTTGGATTTTTTTCTCAAAACCTAAATAACACAGTATAGCTTTGGTTTTGTTTTTGCTAATAAAAATAGTTAAAAAATTGAGAAAAGTTTACTGCTAAAATTTAGTGCAAATTGAGTATAATATTTACCAGTATGGTTAACAGTTAACACCAACTCTGTATTCAGATTTAATAATATCAAGATAATAAAGTTCTAGTTACGTCAAAAAAGATAAATATAGCACACATATAAAGGCTTTCTTCTAAATTACCACACCGAGCTTAAAATCTCCGGAAAACGTCCCAGCTCCTAAAAAGGTATTTTCTTTAAAATTTGATTGAATGATTAAACGTTTCTTTGTAAAAAACATATCGAAAGACTACAGCCGTTAAAAGGCCATAGTCTAATACACACATAAATATTATATGCATTTATATTCTAAAAGGCCAAGTGGTTAGATTTTGTTCTTTTCGCATGATCTTACCGGTCCAACTCAGCATACATATGTTATGTCTTTACACGATCAATATAGAAGATTAGCAATACTCCAGATTTGTATGTGTATAATTCTTATATATATGCATGGAATTAAAAAACTATTTTGTATAAAGTCAAACGTTTTCTCTCCCTTGATTAATGAGAATTCACGAGGAGAGCACATAACTCGGGTCGTCCGAAATTATGTATAACATAATGATATTCATACATGTAGTACCAAAACAAAGTTTATGTTAATACCGTTTGACTAATATTTTCTGTCTATTTACTCAAGAACTTCAAGTAGCACTTCTTTAAATATTTGCAAATGGTTCGAGAAAGTCTGTAAAAGGTGACGTAATATATTATATTCTACTACTAAATAGCTGTATCTGGAGCAGGGTAAAAGGATAATAGATGTTACAAAAGGACAATATAAGCCAGGACATGTTATCTTTCAGTGGAATTTTAAGCAGAAAAATGGAATATCCTAATCCAACTCGTCGATTTGAACTGTAAATTAAGAAGAGAAGAAAGAGAAGAAAAATAAAATTTTGGATGAGTTCTTTCCAAGACAGAAACATATAAGCTGATGTGCTGTGGCTGTGCTCTGAAATGGCTACCATCTCTAACCAAGAAAATAACCAAAAGCAGGTTATAAATAAAAGACATTAGCTATCCCTAACTCGATCGTGAGCTGAGAAAACGACAAGCTTGATTAAACCTGGATTTGAGGTACTTGAATATATAAATAACAAATTGCTCGGGATTGAGAATAAGTTATTAGAGATTCGCTATATGACTTAACCTAGAATATTTCAGTGGAAAACAATAGCTGAGATGAAACAGCTTTTTCTTATTTACATGAAAGATTAGATCCGCTTATACCGAAAGGCTAATAATACTAATATGTTATCGTTTAAGGCTAATAATTAGGAATAATAATATGTTATCGCTGTGTAAAGTCACACAACAGTTTATTCTCAATCTGAGCCACAGGTTTCCACTGAATAGATAACTATTCTTATAGGATGCCTTTCGAATTATCTTATATAAAATATGTTATTCCAATTAAAAGAAAAACAAATTCACTCCATCATTACTTACTGTTACTAAACACTAATTAAAAGTATCACACGTATTAATCATTATAGATTTTTTTAATTAGACTCCATAACATTTTTTTTGTTTCTACTACGCACACAAACATAAGTTGTTTTTTTTAACACTGACTAATATAGCAACTTGAATTTCGTTTCTTTTCAGTTTAGATTTTAATTTACTATTGCACTGTTCGTTTTCCAGTTTGGGATGATACTTTATAGTACAATAATCCGAAAAGTGGAAGACCCTTGATAAGTTTAATACCATATTGTTTAAATTAACTTGTCAGCCTATCATATACGCCCTTCGGCCATTAGTAAATTAAGAGAAAAAACAACAACGCATGAACAGCTTCGAGGATTTTAATAACCACAAAAAAATAAAAGTCAAACAAAATAAATAGTATCCCTTTCTAAAAAAACGTATCATTTGATCATCTTCTTTATCTACCTTTCGTTCTTTATGACCACTATCTAATGTTAAATGTGGCTTACACTTGGCGCAATAAAAGAAAGAATAAAGAAAAAGAGGAAAATACAAAAGATGATTATAAAAATAAAATATTAAATTGAAGATATATAAAAAAGTTGTGTAACACCACCACTACGAGCCACTACTAACCAAGCCGCCCCAAAAGGTAAACGCCCCTTTTATACAAAAAAGAATTATCATACTATTCCTCACCATTTTTTTTTCTTATTCACTTTTGTTAATCTTATTTTATTTCACATCATAATGTTTGTGCTCATGATGATTATAATATCATCGCATTCAATTTTCATGATCAACATCATAGCACGCACGCACGCACCTACATCTCCAATAAATAAATGACAGCATAACCAGACAAATCACATATCAATATTGGTTTTCATAAAAATAAACAAATAAACATGAGTTTTTAGCGTTGACTTTAATAACTACATAGGTATTCATAGGGTTGTATTTAAGGTTTCATTAGGTAGAATAACAAAAAAAAAATACTTCTATTACAAGAGGAATAATAAAAAGATAGAAACAAAAGACAATACCCACAGGCCACAAGCACACTCAGGATAACATGATAAAATAAAATAAAGGCAAGTAAAGTTACTTTGGGTGTGACAAGAAGTTTTCTTCTGTTTGGTCTGACTATTCTCTTTGGTCAACGATGGTATTGAGAGCCATTTACAAGTTTCAGACACACAAACCCAGATTGGATAATGATGTCTTTTGCTTCTTTTCCCTCTCTTTCGTCTTTTTCTTCTTCTTCTTCCTCAAGCTTACTCAAATCTTTCTAACCTTCTTCTCTTGTTCTCGCCATGATTGACGAGAAGATGAGATCTACTAAATCCATTTGTCTCCTTGTGAGACCAGTACCCATGTTTCTCTCCCTCCTTATTTACGTTATTTCCATCTCTGTCTTCCTCCTTACAGTATCAGAAGCTGTCTGTAATCTCCAAGATAGAGATTCTCTCCTTTTGTTCTCCACCAACGTATCATCTCAAGTCTCTCCTTTGCATTGGAACTCATCCACTGATTGTTGCTCCTGGGAAGGAATCTCTTGCGATGATTCTCAAGAAAATCGAGTCACTTCGATTCTTTTGCCCTCTAGAGGACTCTCAGGCAATCTCCCGTCCTCTGTTTTGGATCTCCCTCGTCTCTCTCGTCTCGACCTTTCTCATAACCGTCTCTCTGGTCCTCTCCCACAAGGCTTCTTCTCTGTTCTTGATCAGCTCACGGTTCTTGATCTTAGTTACAACATCTTCAACGGTGAGTTACCACTCGAAGCCAATGGAAGCAGCAGAAACTTTCCAATCCAGACCTTTAATCTCTCCAGCAATCTTCTTCAAGGCCAAATCTTAAGCGGTTCTGTTTTCCTACAAGGTGCTTTTAATCTCACCACTTTCAACGTCAGCAACAACAGCTTCACCGGTCCAATCCCTTCCTTCATGTGCACCACTTCACCGCAGCTCACCAAACTGGACTTCTCTTATAACAAATTCTCGGGCGATATCTCTGGAGGGTTAGGCAGATGTCTGAGGCTAAATTCTCTTCGAGCAGGCTTCAACAATCTATCTGGTGAAATCCCAAAAGAAGTTTACAATCTTTCTGAGCTCGAGGAACTCTCTTTACCAGTCAACCATCTTTCAGGGAGGATCGATGATGGGATTACTCGTCTCACTAAACTGACACTGCTTGAGCTTTACTTCAATCACCTCCAAGGAGATATACCAAAGGATATTGGTAGACTAATCAATCTGCGCAGCCTCAGGCTCCATATCAATAACCTCACAGGTTCTGTTCCAGTTTCTCTCGCCAACTGCACCAAACTCGAGAAGTTGAATCTAAGGGTTAACCGGCTGGGAGGAACCTTATCGGTAGACTTTTCCAGGTTTCAGAGCCTCAGCATTCTGGACCTCGGAAACAA
The DNA here is from genome assembly GCF_000801105.2 of Raphanus sativus. Taxonomy (NCBI): domain Eukaryota; kingdom Viridiplantae; phylum Streptophyta; class Magnoliopsida; order Brassicales; family Brassicaceae; genus Raphanus; species Raphanus sativus. Next base: position 4,610,515 of record NC_079519.1, on the reverse strand, counting down.
TAGCTTCACCGGTGACTTCCCCTCTACGGTTTACTCCTGCAGAAACATGACGGCGATGAGGTTTGCAGGCAACAAGTTAACTGGACAGATATCTCCACAAGTACTGGAACTGAAGTCTCTGTCGTTCTTTACATTCTCAGACAATAACATGACGAACATCACAGGTGCTCTCAGTATTCTGCAAGGCTGCAAGAATCTGTCTACTCTCATCATTGCAAAGAACTTTTATGACGAAACAATACCAAGCAACGAGGATTTTCTTGCGTCAGGTGCATTTCCAAAGCTCCAAATCTTTGGTACCGGTGGATCTAGATTGAGAGGTGAAATACCAGCTTGGCTGATCAAGCTCAAGAGCGTAGAGCTTATGGACCTGTCACAAAATCGATTCGTGGGGTCGATTCCTGGTTGGCTAGGAACTCTTCCAAACCTTTTTTACTTGGATCTATCTTATAACCTTCTTACAGGAGAGCTTCCCAAGGAACTGTTTCAGCTGAGAGCACTCATGTCTCAAAAGGTATACGATGCAACAGAGAGGACCTATCTAGAGCTACCTGTTTTTGTAACGCCCAATAATATCACCAGCAATCAGCAATACAATCAGCTTTCCAGCATCCCACCTGCGATATACATCAGAAGGAATAACCTGACCGGGAGTATACCGGTCGAGGCCGGACAGCTAAAGGTTCTCTTGCACCTCGAGCTTTGGGGTAATAAGTTTTCAGGTAGCATCCCAGATGAATTGTCAAACCTCACAAGCTTAGAGAGGCTGGACCTGTCCAACAACAATCTATCTGGTAGAATCCCTTGGTCGCTCACAGGACTCCATTTCATGTCATATTTCAATGTTGCAAACAATACTCTCAGTGGGCCGATACCTACAGGGAGTCAGTTCGACACTTTCCCAAAATCATATTTTGAAGGAAACCCTTTGCTGTGTGGCGGCGTACTGCAAGTCTCCTGCACGGTTGCAACTCAGCCATATACAAACAACCAAAAGGTGAACACAACGGTTGTTTTGGGGCTTGTCATTGGGATCTTTTTCGGCGTCAGTTTGATTCTGGTGATGCTGGCTTTGTGGGTGATGTCCAAGAGGAGAGTAAACCCAGGAGACACTGAGAACGCCGAAATGGAGATAAATTCCAATGCCTCGTATTCCGAAGTTCCTCCAGGTTCGGAGAAAGACATAAGCCTCGTCCTGCTGTTTGGAAACAGTAGATATGAGGTTAAAGACCTGACCATATTTGAGCTCCTCAAAGCTACCGACAACTTCAGTCAAGCTAATATCATCGGCTGCGGAGGGTTTGGTCTTGTCTACAAGGCTGTCTTGGACAATGGGACGAAACTGGCGGTTAAGAAACTCACCGGAGACTATGGTCTGATGGAGAAAGAGTTCAAGGCAGAGGTAGAAGTTCTGTCAAGAGCCAAACATGAAAACCTGGTCGCTCTACAAGGCTACTGCGTCCATGATAGTGCCCGGATACTTATCTACTCGTTCATGGAAAACGGAAGCCTTGATTATTGGCTTCATGAGAATCCAGACGGTCCAGCTCAACTGGATTGGCCTAAAAGACTTCACATTATGAGAGGAGCAAGCTGTGGACTAGCATACATGCACCAGATATGCGAACCACACATAGTACACCGAGACATCAAGTCCAGCAACATCCTTTTGGACGGAAGTTTCAAGGCCTACCTCGCGGACTTCGGCTTGTCAAGACTCATCCTTCCATACCGCACCCACGTTACAACAGAGCTTGTGGGGACGTTGGGTTACATCCCCCCGGAGTATGGACAAGCATGGGTAGCCACTCTGAGAGGCGACGTGTACAGTTTCGGCGTCGTGATGCTGGAGCTTCTCACGGGGAAAAGACCAATGGAGGTATTCAGACCAAAGATGACGAGAGAAATAGTGGCGTGGGTGAATCAAATGAGGAGGGAAGAGAAACCAGAGGAGGTGTTTGATCCGTTGCTGAGAGAGAGTGGTGGTCACGAAAGAGAGATGCTTCGTGTGCTTGACATAGCCTGCATGTGTGTGAACCAAAACCCAATGAAGAGACCAGTCATACAGCAAGTTGTGGACTGGCTTAACGATGTTGACGCGGGGAACACAAACCAAAGTAACAGAGAAGAAACCGAAGAAGAAGAGACGAAGTAACTTATGTGTGCCTTTTTTTTATACATTCTGCATTAAGTAAATATACACTTCATTTTTTTTTTCTCTTTGGGTGGGGGGAGGGGTCTTGTCAAGTGCAAATGTTAAACCATCATTTCCATGTAAATTAAAAGTTTTGATGGTCATAGAAGCTGCTTTGATGATGTAAAAAAAACTTGGGAAAGTATGAACCTTTTGTGGCTTTTCCAAGACGAGTTCTTTACACAACCAATCACAGAATTTCAAAACCAATTCTCTTGAATCAAAATGGGTTTCACAGGAACTCTACCTAGACCAATCATTTCTCTCAGAATACGATTGAAAAATCGAAGTGGGGTTTCTGACCGCATTTGAACGAACAGTTGGTGTGCATAGTTACCGAAGAGTCATCGAGCAAAAACAAAAATCAAAGGCGAGAGAGAGAGAGAGAGAGAAATGAGTAGTAAGACGCACGAGAAAGAGGAAGCAAAGTAAAAGGTGAGAAGCTGAGACATACCTAAACATCAATGGAGAGGAAGCAGAGACGACGGAGACAAAGAGAGCTTTTGCGTAAAAAGTGATGATTTGTCAAAGGTTTGGACTTTTAACGGTCTGTCTAAAGGAGCTAAAACGCCGCCGTTTTGGTGTTTATTGGGAGATGCTGCGTTAATAACCAACCTCCATTGAAAATGGAAATTAGTATTTTTTATATTTGAGGCCATAACTTCTCTTCTTTATTTATTTTTGTCGGCAAACTTATCTTTTTCTTTTTTCAAAAATATTACTTTGTAACTTTGACAACAGTAGCCCAGAAGACCAATACGTTTTTTTGTGGCATCTCTTGAATAACCTCATGATACAGAGGGAGATGATAAGCTATAAAACCAAAAGATCTAATTGGTTTATTAAGAATAACAAGAAACCCTCTTTATGCTATCTGTCTTCTTGATTTTGATAAAATATTGCCTGCCGATCTTGATAAAATATTGCCTGCCGAAGAATGTGTCTTCCATGTCGGTGGAACATTTATGATTGTGATAAGAAAATCTCCAACAAAACGTTTTTAAGTCTTTATCAAAAAAACGTTATTAAGTCACTTGTGAAGCAAGAAAGCAAGCACGCTAGCCCAAACCCTGACCCACGTTGAAGGGAAAAGGCCCACAAGAGATAGCTAGAGGTGTTATGCACGTTGAGTGGAAGGGGACAGCTGCCCCCAGTAAAAAAGTTATTCAAATCTATACTATTAAAGTAAAATATCTAATAGATTTTTGCCTCTGCTTTTTCAAGTTATTTACAGCCAAATGCCATTGCTATATTTTTTTTAATGAAAATCGTAAATAACCAGACTAATCAGAAACCTTTGATTATTATAGCCCGTTATAGCCCAACATACATATTAAGGCCCGCTGCAGTCTACCCTTTTCGTTTTAAAATCCACTGAGCAATGATTGTTCAGCCCATCAAATTCATCTTCATGATCAAGGTTCTATACCATGAAAACCTCCATCAAATCATGTTTTCTTTTTCTCAAACCCTATACCCTGAAATGAAAATCAAAAATAATATGAATACAACGTATTGATAAACTTATTTTGATGATTTTGTTGGTATAAAAACTCATCATTCATGAAATTGAGATAGAGACTACGTACGCATATACGTTAAATTTTAATATTTCAAATTTCAAATACTAAAATATTAAAATAAACTAGATTTTGGACCCGCCCGTCCGGGCGGGTGAATGTTTGAAAAATTGAATTTTGTGTATTTTGTTTTGTTTGTTTAGGGTATTATTAAACAGTACTATGTTTACAACTTATAAATCTATATTATTTTGAATATTACATTGTGTGTATTTTTATTATATGATATAAAAAAATTGTTTTATTCTGTTGATACTATATCTAATTATGGGCCTTTTCCATAATAAAAGTTAAGGGACATGTAACCGAAAATTGATTTTTCCTGTGACATAAACTCCAAAAGGGCCGAAAATATGATATTGGACCGTGATAATCAATTTGACAAAATTCACCATATGATATTGGACCGTCATATGATACATGTTTGAACCGTAAAACAAAATTGAAAGCCCAACATAAATTTATTCCGGGAAAAAAACCGAAAGATGTACTTAATTTTTTTTTTTGTCGGTCAACTAACCCCTCTCTCTCCTCCTCTCTCGCTCGGATCTACTTTTGCTCTGTCTCTCTCTCTTTCATTCTATCTCTCTTATCTCTTCTCGATATTCATCGGATTCTCATAAATCGAAACAAAAACTGTTGAATCAAGAATCAAACCAAACAGTTATTCTTTTTACGTTCAACTGGTGGAATCAATCAAGTTGATTTAAGGTTAGTTACATATTTTTATGAGATTAACGAAATCGTTTCGAAGCCCTAACCATCAGTTTAATAGATTCTTTTAATTTTAACAGTTTTGTCATTTGCATGCAGTAGATCCGCGGTTCAAGTTTCGTCTTATGCTTTAAAAAGTCAAAAAAATTTCATTCAAAGAAGACATCAATCTGGAGCTCAAGATCTACAATGAATGATGAATGGTTTGTCCTTGATTCTGTATAAAACATTTTTTTTTTAATTTTAACATTTACCGTATGATTAGTGATTATCAAATTACCAGTTCGAAGTAACATTGTTTGTTCATTCTTTTCTGCCGTTTAATAATGTTTCATTATTCTGGTCGATCTGTATTAAGTGTGGAAAGTCTGATACTTGCATCAGGTACGGTTTTAACAAAAGCGAAGTCGGGAGTCATAAATGAGGAAGCTGGGATTCATAACTCATGAAGTTTCTAAATTTTTAAAAATGAAAGGTACAATAACTTCTTCCTTTAGAGCAAATAATATCTTCATAAGTTTATTAGTCGCACCATCCTTAGCTCGGGTTTTATTGAGCAACACAATTTAAATGGATATCTGATATAGTTGGCAGTCTACTTGCACAAAAAGGTTTGCTTTAGAGAATCCGGTTAAGGATGCTGCAGTTTTTCTGTTTTGCTATTATAAATTTTTGAAGTCTGAGTCACTTGTCTAGTATATGTTTTGGTATTGGTCTGACATATATTAGTTTTACAGACAGAGTACTCGTTGGGGAGTTACAGAGGGACATGAGGCAGAAGCGAGTAAACTTATAGATCAAGAGTTTCATGTTTCAACATTGTGATGAGGAAATGGAAGACACGATAATCAGTTAGTTCTCAGTGCTCTGCGGAGTAAGAGAGGGACATTAGACAGAAGCTGAAAAGAAGAATACAACCTTCACATGACAGCAGACTTGTAAATGGTTAGTATTCATTTTTTTTTTTTTTGAATTGAATAATCAATTATATCTCTTAATAATTTGATAGGTGTTTTGAATTTAAGATACTCGGTTAGTAGTTTATTTCCTGATAAACACTGCCTTAAGTTAAAGTTTGATACCAATTGTACTTGCATTAGTTAAACTATGATAATAGTTTGATGTTACTTGCATTTGATGTTACTGATAGTCTTAGATAAAAATATTTTCTGTTATAAACTGTAGTATAATTGGTAGGTTTGTCGAAAGATAAAGAATAACAATCTTAAAGGATAAAATTTTAGTCTAGATCCAACAAATGTTGAACATTGGAGAACTATTTTTAAATATTTTATAAAATCATACTGTCATTCTCTAATTATTTTTTTATATATTACATGATCTTGGATGTTCTCCAATGATTGAGAGAATTCAACTGCATACGAAGACAACAAAAAGGACTGTAAAACAGAGTACTCACTGCAGAGTAAGAGAGGGACATGAGACAGTAGCTGAAAAGAAGAATGCAACCTTCACATGACAGCAGACTTGTAAATGGTTAGTAATCACTTATATCTTATTTTCTTTTTGAATTGAATAATCTTTTATATATTTTAATAATTTGATAGGTGTTTTGAATTTAAGATAGTCGGTTAGTAGTTTATTTCATGAGAAACACTGCCTTAAGTTAAAGTTTGATACCAATTGTACTTGCATTAGTTAAACTATGATAATAGTTTGATGTTACTTGCATTTGATGTTCCTGATAGTCTTAGATAAGAATAGTTTCTGTTATAAACTGTAGTAGAATTGGTAGGTTTGACGAAAGATAAAGAATAACAATCTTAAAGGATAAAATTTTAGTCTAGATCCAACAAATGTTGATCATTGGAGAACTTTTTTTAAATATTTTATACAATCATACTGTCATTCTCTAATTATTTTTTATATATTACATGATCTTGGATGTTCTCCAATGTTTGAGGGAATTCAACGGCATAAGAAGACAGCAAAAGGGACTGGAAAAAAATTTACTGTCTGCGGAGTAACAGAAGGATATGAGAAAGAAGCTGCATAAGAAGAGGAACAAAAGTAGTCATGATAGACATTTTTGGGAGGTTTTAGCTTTGAACGATATAGTTTGTAGGTGTAGGGGAAGATGTATATATAGTTAGCGATGAGAAAGTAGGGTTAACGCGAGAAAATTTTATAAAGATATTTTTAGTTGTGATGTTATCATTAAAACCGAATATACATATATAATTATCTTCCTAAAAATGATTATTTTATTAACTATTCACGACTCTTTAGGAATGTAGGTTATTAATAGTTAGATATTATGCTTGATTAGCAAGAATATGTGAATAGCGAGAATATAGGAAGATAATTTTGTTAAGGAGAGTAATAAATAATTAGTTATGATTTTGAAATCCCAAAAATATATGGTGATAAGATCGTATTGTTGATCTCGGTCCGTGGGTATTAAATGATTAGCTGTGGGTGTCGAAATTAATTAGTATGCAACTCTTAAAAGAAACGACACAGTTTCTGGTAACTATAGGTGGCGAAATTTATTAAAACGACATAGTTTTAGGCAGTGGCATTGTTTAGTAATTATTGTGGAAAAGTCTGGGGTATTTCATTTTTGTACTTCAGTTTTAATGGTTTAGACTAGATTTTGACCCGCGCGCCCGCGCGGGTGTTTACTTTAATTTTTATAAATCAAAATATGATTAGTTATTTTTTAACTGTATTTATGGTATCCATTCGGGTTTGGTTCGGGTCTATTCGGATTTTGTATTTTTAAGTTTGAAGAATTCACTTTGTAATTTTTGATCGTTCGATTCGGATCTTTCGGATTTGGTTCGGATTTAGATAACCCATGAAAATTATGTTTTAAATTTTAAATTCATATTTATTTTTATTTTCTCAAAATTTAAAAATTAAATTAATATATAACATATGAACTTGAATAATATATCAAAATACCTAAATTTAACATAAAATTTGGTTTGATTGAATATTTAGATGGATAATTAATATGTATTTTAAGTATTTTTGGTGATTTGAGTATTTTTCGATTTTAGATATTTAATTTTAACTATTTGTATATGTTTTCAAGTTATTTGGATAATTTCAAAATATTTTTATATATTTTGGATATTAAATCTAAAATTATTAAAATATTTAAGTATATATAAATGTGATTCAGATATATTCGGATACATATACTATTACGGTTTGAATCAGGTTCAGTTCTATTTTTTAGATACCAAATTTTTTGCCAATACGAATATTTAACCAATTTCGGTTCTGATTAGTTGGGTTGTTCAAATTCGAAAATCCGAGTTTTTTCCAAACCCTTTTGCATAATTATATTTTTGAATATTCCACAATCAAAAAGATCTCAAATGTAATTCACATTTTGTATAATAGCATCTTTTGTTGTCTCTACAAATATTTAATTAATTTATATGTCTATTTTTTCAATAACAATTTAAATATAACGTATACATTTTGATGTTTATGTAATGTAAATTTACAACAACATATATCTTATTCAACTTATTTTTATCTGTAATTTTATTTTTTATACCAATAAAATTTCTTAAAAAAATTCCATACTAAATTTATTATGAAATAAAAAAAAAATCAAAAAACCACCCGTAAATTATTAAATGTTCAACATGATATAAAATATGTATTAATACGCAGAGAAATTATTTTATGAGTTTAAAAATTACAAAATTTTATTTTTAGTATTTTTTCCTAATTTATTTGTTATTAGTAATTTTTATTATATTAATTTGTTAAATCTTTAAATTTAACGTATAAAATTAGAAAATTGGATTTCTTAATGGATTTGAAAAATACAGAAAAAACATATTCTAGACAAATGGGTTGTTGTAGATTTCAACCCAACATACATTTAACAATGGACCGTGTATTACCTGTGACTTTTATTTGATAATATGTGACCTTTTAGAAAACAAAAATCAGTTTAGTCAAGCAAATAAAAAAATGGAAAATTAGGTCTAATAACCAAAAAAAAACGACAACTTTACCTTCTCCCCTTCTGTTAACGACTGCACCTAGATGAAGAAAGAATAACAATCGATTGGAGTCTGATACAAATGGAACACATACCAGACAGAACTACAATGATCCTGATCTAGCGAAACAAAGGGTATAGAAGGACAAACCGTTTCATAGGAGTATCTAAAGGTATGTCTTCTTTCTTATTTCTGAACTTTTTGTTCAATAGATAAACAGATCTTGATATATCCTTCACATGCATGTCAAAATCCACTTCATAATACAACTATACTTAAATCTTATGAATCAGACAGGAAACGAAATGAAGCTGAGGCCGTGGTGGAAGAAAATATTGGTAAGGTATTAACTAAATTATATTCTTTATGGCCAGTTATAATTTCTCAAGTGATTGTCACTAATTCATATATTTATTTAATCATGAATCATTCTTTTTCTTTATCTGCAGTGTTGCTGGGAATCCATTGATCTAGCCCACCTACAATTTGTTCTGGATATTACATGTTCAAGTCCTCTTCCCGTTTCTTTGAGCTTCTCATCTGGTAAAACTCTCTTTCTTGCTTTGAATTTGTTTTACACGTGAAGATACTCATCGTAGTAATCGATCATTTCATTCTTAATTCTTGGTATGTCTGTCACAATAGAAAAATAATTACAATTGTAAAATGATGAAAGATATTACTCACAGTCGATAAAATACCTCACAAAACACATATAACTTTTGTATGAATCCAGTATTGAGCTGTCTTATAAATGAGGGATTATCTTGCTTGTTCTTTTGGAATTGATTTTAATGTTCTGTAGGAATGATAGGATACATCATTCATTAGTATCAACAGACAGAAAATTAAATTGAAAACATGTACTTACTTGATGTCTTCAAGAGTAAACTCAGGTTTCATCCTTAACACTGAATTGTTTTTAATTCTTCCAAATCAATAACCTGACCCATCACGTCTGTAAAAAACAGAGGAAATATGGTTTAAGTGATCCACAACACTCTGAAAATATACAAAGCTTGGAAGGAGATTATCATTACAAAGGGTAGATTTGGTGATTGTTGTGCGTTTTCAAGAGCCCATTTTGTAAGAATGGTTAGTTGATCTATACATTCTTGTTGCAGGGATGAGGGTGTAATTCTGAATTTTTCTCAATGCTCCGGCGGGTAGAAGTCTTCCCTTACTTTCCATGTATGTCTTCTTGCACAGGCATGTATCTTATACCCTTTTCACATTGGTAAAACAAAATTAAAAATAGTTAGATTAGATAAGCAGATTGCGATATAAAATACACAATAAAACATAAGGATAAATAACCAAAACTCACATTCTCAGGACATGTAGTTAAACTGCTTCCAAGTATGTAATGATTTGGCGTGAAACTTCAATCCCGTTTTGTAAGGTTTCACATCTTTCAAAGAGGTGATTTTCAAAGAGGTTTCATATACTCATGACTAAATCAGTTTTGCTTGGAATAGTGGTGATGTTTCCCTACTATAGGTATGGTCTTATTTATAGGAGTAGATTCACCGATTTTGTATATAAAAATGGTCAATATATTCAAAAGAATAGAATCATTTAGTTTAGGAAGTCCCTAGATTTTTGGTGCTATAATATATGTTTAAAATCTCAATGGAAATAACAACTATACAAATATTGTTTCCTTTTTGTTATGTTGACTGCTTTGAAATAGGAAATTGTTTTGGAAGTTATTGAGTTTTGGAATAATCGAATTTATTAGTTTTAAAGATTTGCTATATATGATTTACAAGTTTTGAAACATGATCTTTCGATTGTGTTAGTTGCTTGATATCGTTTTATTTATAATGATTGCATGGAAGTATGAAACGTTTTTGGAATATTATTGAGTTTAGGAAAATAATAAATTATTAGTTTTGATTTTGTGCGCCGATTTGCTAGTTGATTGAAATCATGATTCTTACAAAAAATTTCTATATATGAATAGATTTTGGAAGGTCAATTCTATTACGAAATTAATAAATGATTAGTTTTGATTTAAAACTAAATAATTTGTATTGGTATTATCGTATTGTTTTGAGGTTGGATTTTTTTATTTATATTAATTATGATCGAAATTATAATCGAAAGTATCAAATTTTCAAAGTTTGTTAAGCAGTTTCATGGATTTGAATCTATCTAATATGCTGGTTTTGATTCAACAGACCAAGAAACCGGAGGTGTTATAACATTGGAAAGCGATGTAGACGAAGAGGAAGGTAGTATCACAGTAAAACAATGTTTTATGAGAGTGCTATGTCACCATTTGTAGGAAATCAGCTATTATATTTTGGTTTAATAATGGTTTGTAAATGTATGGTTTAGTGTTAAGATTAAATGTTTTGTCTTTTAATTGTATAGAACGATACGTAGATAACCAATGAGCAAGTGGTTTAGTAATGGTTTAAAAATCGTATGGTTTATTACCAATAAAGAAATCGTGTCTCAGTTTAATTTAATAATAACAAAACTCTGTGTTTAATACCAATGGCATAGAGAAGTAAATATTGAGGAAAAGTCAGGGCTAAGTACAAATGTACTTCAGCTTTAATAGTTTAGATATATTTAATCACAAGTTTTTTTTTTGGTCATCAATATTTAATCACAAGTTACTATCGTCTATTTCGTATTTTTTAAAACAATATATATTTAAAATCGATAATCTAAATTTACAGGTATTTTTAATGTATAGGTTTGGATACCAAATCTATTATAACTATAATTTTTTAAATCATCCCTTATTTTTCGTTATCAATTTAAAAAGATTAACATACTCCTAAATTTCGGCAAGTATTAATAGTATAGATATTCCCTATATGATTTGCCAATTTAAAAGGTGGAAGATATTATTTACCTACAATCATGGTGGAAATAAATGTACAACCAATTTTACAAAAAAATAAGATACGCCTGTAACTTAATCACTTGCAAAGGCTACATTCACGGTTCAAAAAAATATATCTATAATCTAGATTGCATGTTACTTACTCACATAATATTACTGGTGACAAATTGGTAACTGCATTTAATACTATTAACTATAAAAATCTCGCAAAATATTTTGAGTACCCAACCAGTTTTCGAAATACCTAATCTAATCTTCCTACTACTTCTTCCTATTATAAATACTGACGACTCTTCCTACTCAAACTCATTCCGTCAAACCAAAAATATGGCTTCTAAATCGAAAATCAACATATCGAATGCTGCTACTGAAGAAATCACCGCCATCAGCGCCTTGAAGCCAAGGAACACCAATAAGATTGTTCATGTCAAGGTTCTACATTCGTGAGAACAAAACATTAATCAAGTGGAGAACTATGGAATTCGTCTTCGCTGATGAGAATGTAAGCAATCCTAACTTTTTCAAAAATGTCTTGATTTGTTTACTTTTTTTTAAAAGAAAATCTATCTATAATCTAGCGGTTTATTCCCCTAACAACCAGTTTCAGTTCGAAACCTAAGTTACTACAATTTTAAGCTTTTAAAGTTGACTTACTTAGGTTTGTATTTCTTTGCAGCCATGTCTTTGTCCCATGTCCTTCAAATGTATAAAGCTTCTGTCTCTAAACTTTTAATTGCTCGACCTGTACTACTTTTGGTAGGGGTGGGCACTTTAACCGATATCCGAAGTGGCACCCGAACCCGACCCGAAAAACCCGAACCGAAATCCGAACCGAAGTAGTAAAATACCCGAACGGGTATTAAGTTAGGAGAGATTGGATATCCGAACCCGAACGGGTAATACCCGAATCCGAATGGATATCCGAAAATAACCGAACATGTGTATACTTACCCTTATATTTCTAGTTTACATCTCTCATTTTATTTAAAATATTTATATTGATGTTAGACATACTTTAAAATCATATAGTATATATATAATTATGGAGAAAATAATTTGATATTCATTTGAAATGCATGTTAAACTTTTTATTTCATATATTAACCAAAGTTACATCCAAAGTTTAAAAACAATAGCCAAATTAATATTTTTATTTTGGAAATGTTATCTCCAAATCTATTAATCATTCAATCTATAAAAAGAAAAAAAAAATCAGTTAAGTAAAATCTATATTTTTAAATATAAAAAACTTTAAAAAAGAAAATTTTATTTTTATTTCTTTTAAAATCTAAATATCCGAACCCGATCCGAAATAACCGAACCCGAACTAAAAATACCCGAACCCGATCCGAAGTTCAGAAATACCCGAACGGATATTATACTCCTATACCGAAATACCCGAAAATCCGAAATACCCGATCCGAACCCGAACGGGTACCCGAACGCCCACCCCTAACTTTTGGTATCACCATGATCTCCCTTTTCGTGATGGTAAATGTTTACTTCCAACGTATTTATCCGGATCCAAATTTATCCCTGCTGTCAAATGTAAAATTCAAACATATATTAATAAACTAATAATGCTATTTCTCTATGAAGTATGATTTATATTAATGTAAAAGAAGACAAATAATCTGGAAAAAACTTATCTTTTATTTTAAAATCATGAATCTTCGTATTTGGAATATGAATATCTTCTCTGAAAGTTTATTATTCCTGAAAGCCAAAAAAGACTAACCTTTTTTAACAATACAGCTTAATCTTACGTGCTCTTGCCACTGTTATTTGTCTTTTGTTTCCATATTTTTTTAATCAATTTTAAAACCATTAGATTTTTATTAACTATTAGCTATGGATCAAAAAGAAATACGTGAAATCAGATTTACCATTTGTGGTCTTTCAAATCTTCTTTGGACTATGTCAAACAGAGCTGAAACTGTGAAGTTCGTCAACCATCTCAAACTCATCGTGTCTTTCACGGATGCCTTCAGATTCAACATGCAAAACAAGTAAGATTTTTTTAAAACTCTTTATCTCTGTTACAAGAAAAAGTTAGAGAAAATCACCTAAATAGATCAGAAACAGAGAAGTCCTCTGTGGATCTATCGAGTTTGGATCGTCATGAAGTTTTCTAGAAAATCTGAAAAATTCGATAGTTCTTTGATTTTCTACCGTCGATCTTAACCTCTTCAAGCAGACGCTTCCATCTTTACCACCGGAAGTACGCCGCGGCCGTTCATATCATGAGTTCCACCATCGAGACAGAAAATTCTGTTCTTTCCTTTTTTTTCTTTTTTTAAACTGAATGGTCATCGACCACACAATTTTGTCGGTTCAGATGTTTTTACTTTGGGCTATTTGGGCCGAGATTAGTATATGTTGTATTTCCATTTCTTATTTCTTTGTGAAATGTGAAATTTGGGTCCATTTCAAATATTTAGTTTGTACTAACAAACATGATTAAACATATGATTATCAGTTTTTACTTTTTTTTTAATCTATGTTTATTCATAGCTTAGTATATTAATATTAACAAATTAAAATTGTATATAAAATAACTTTACAAAAAATTCTCATCATAATAAAATTTATTGCATAGAAAATACCACTTTAAATCCTTTCACAACACCAATCCAAATTTTTTTAAACATCATAATTTACTAATAAAATAATAATAAAGAAAGATGATAATTTTTGTTAAAAAAACCATAAAGATGCTAATTTTATGTTTGCTAAAAAAATTATAAAAAATTACATTTCTCAATTAATTTCAAAATTTTATTTTACGAAATTAAGAAGGAAACAAACACGCTCTTTTTAAATCCTTTTCAAAATATATTAGTACTTTTAATAATAAAAAATCATAAAAAAACATAAACGATCAGCACAATTACAAATGTATTTTAAAGAATCTAAAGTCTCTGAAAAAATAGATTTTACAATATTTGTCTCTTTTAAATGAATTTTTAAAGTAAAAACAATCCCGCGTTTTGAAAGCGCGGATCAAAATCTAGTCATATTATTATAGGATAAAGGTTATTGTCTTCGGTAGTTTGACTAAAAATTTATTAATGCTTTTACATCCGGAAGTCTGAGGTTCAAACCTAAAAAAATACCAAATTATGTAGATTATAGTGCAGTCCAACATATATTTTTGCAGGATGGTAGAATTGTCGGTTGTAGAATCGTATTTGTAATATTCTCATCGTTGTAATAGCATAATTAATCGATAATAATGGATTCAGACGTTAAAAAAGGTTTATTGCCTCCATATCAATTATTCTTCTTGCCCCCACTGCTTTTTTTCTTCGTTCCGTTTCTTTTTAATTAACTTGTGGACTCAAATATATTAACTTGCCTTTTTTTTATTGTGATCATTTATATTAATTCATTAATTTTATACATTAACCAATACTTGTGCATACACACTGACCCACATAAAATATTATTAGTTATCTAAAGACTTGAAATTTTTTTCCTATATTTATATAGAAAGCTTTGTAAATTTGTAAGTCTAGTCTTTCAAAGGAATATCGCTGTAATTTGTAAGTCTAGTCTTTCAAAAATTTATTAATTATTTATTTTATTCGGATCAAAAAATAAAAAAAAATTCTCAAACTCATTAATACAAGTTATCATATAATACATGTAATATTACAAATAATGGTTTATGGTAACTAATTGTAGAATTATAGAAAGAAAATATAATATGCCATAAATTTGTTTATTTTATCAATTTTTTATTTATAATCATATAAAATACTAATATAACTTTATAAAAATAAATATAATGGTTGTGCACTTTTATACAAATAACTATATTTCGATGTAATGCATTATTATTAGAACCTTTTATGTTTTTAAATT
>NC_079519.1:4542545-4595205 GCF_000801105.2 Raphanus sativus | reverse complement strand
AAAAAAAAATCATATGAATTTGTGTGTTTTCAACGCTTTATGTAAATATACCGCACGTATGTATATGAACTAGTCTTTACTTTCATAATAATCAAATAAGTTTGTGGTGTTTCCGGCGCTTTATGAGACATACCTCTTTTACATTAAAACCATATCCGATAAGTGACGAGGATGATTGATTTATTATCATCCTCCTGTGTGGTTTGTGGATTTAGTTGGATCCTACTGTTTAGTGAGTTAAGCGTTCTTTTGTGTGTTTAAGCATACGAAATGAATTTAAGATTTGGCTTTTCATTCAAAGAACAGAGGCTATATTATCATTACCACTAAGCCAGGTTTCGAGAGAAGCAACAGAGTCTTGAAGTCTAAATGTGCCAAACAAAAGACTACAAGCTCTGTTTTTATGTTTATGGGGGCATCAGGAGTTACTAATAAAGTATATTATATATATATATATAGGTTACTTTTACCTCAAGAATCTCTACTCTTATTCTGTTTTATCAAAATCTTTTGGCTGTTTGTATAATGATATTCTTTTTTTTTTAAATTTTGTTACAATGATGACTGACTATCCATTCAATTCACAGCATGAATGCCTAATAAATGATTAGTTCACCAGAAGGAGAAAGCTAGATCCAATACTCTTCTTAATCTACCAGGTCTAGCTGAAGTCTTAGCTATCTGATCCTCCATTAGCCTCTCCACGTCAGGTCCCATTTCGTGAACCATTTTAACTGACTCAGAGAGACGGTTGAGCAGGTTCACCAGTGCAATCACTTCATTTCGTTGCAGTTGCAGCTGGAAGAGAAAAGTGACAAGAAAAATATATAATCAGATCATCGATGCTATGTTCAGAAAGAAACTCACTGTTAAGAAACTCACCGTTTGGTCACCCTCCTTGTCTTGATTCCCACAGAGAAAAGTATTTTCAACGCTGTCCCTAAACCTGAACCTGAAGCTTCCCCCAAAGCCGGCACTTTTCACAACCTACACAATCCATCAGTGCACTGCAAACCACATACTAACTTAATTAGCCGACAGACATATTAAAGCTCTATGAGTGAGTGCGTCGCTTTCAAGTAAAGACGAACCTTATGTTCCTGAATTGTTTCTGAATCTGCTGTTTGAGTTCAGGTCCACCTTGGCCTTGCCAGAGCTTAGCTTCATCAAACGGAACAGGACATGCTGTTTGGAGTTTCGGACTGTACAACAATTGTTTAATCAAGGACTGTGTTTTCAGATCTTCCGCATGGTTCCCTGTGTCATACTCCGCTTGCTCCAAGTACGCTGTTGGCCTATTATATACGTTGTAAGAGTCGGTTAAAAAAGCTTGTTCAGCTTTGGCATTGTCAAAGGCCGTAGACAAAGAAGTTTTAACTCACTTTAGTTACAGCACGTAGCACAAAGAGGTACGTGAAGTACATGTTTCTGACACGGTCCGGATGCCTCAGGATACGATCATACATCAGCTCGATGTTCTGTCCCCACAGGTTGCGTGACTCATCAAGAAGATAATCACCAGCTATGTGCATGGAGATTGAAGAATGAAGACCTGATATCAGTTTGTACAAAACCTTTTTCTCTGGACATGTCTCTCCAGATGAATCTGCATGTACATACATAACATTACAAGTCTTTTAATCTCACAAACATGGGTGGTGTTCCTGAGTATAACTAAGCGAAACACTGGACTAGGACCACAAATTTTTTTTTTTTTAAATTACATCGAAAAAGGTCTCCAAATTTGTGAAAAAAAAAATATTGTTAAAACTTTAATAAAATGTTTATTGCCCCCAATATCTTAGGGACGCCTCTGCTCACAAAACTAAAACGAAGGAGAAGGAGAAGGAGGAGAAACTCACATTTTGGGCAGTTCTCTGAGTATATAGAGTCCCAAATCCTTCTAGCAGATGGTCCAGTGTAACCAGTATACCTCTCCGGGTTTAATTGAAGATTTACATAACTCATCTCACCTGAATCACCAATACTAAATCATCATCACATATACATAGGGTGCATCAAACGGTTTTGGTTTAAAACTACATTACCGTTATCTGTGTCATCCTCATGCGTCCATGGGTTATTAGTCTCGACCCAACCTCTAAATGCTATGTTATCTATAGTGCGGTCAACAGCAGCTTGAGGCTTCCCCTCTTGACAAATCAGATTATCTGAAGGAAGACCTGCAATATTGTATGGCCTTTTAAACGGCTCAGGGAACTCGTTCTCTGGACATTCACAGACACTGCAATCACGCAGACGACACATCCCATCGTCTGGCCAGAACGGGCAATCACACCACAGTTTGACCTTGAAGTAACGGAAGAACGGAGTAGCGACGAGATCTTGAAGCAAAGGATTCAAAACCTCACTGTTGAGATTGTCCACCGTTTCGTAATCACAGCAACAGTCCTCAACTATACCTTTGTATTTACCACTTCCCTGTGTGTATAATATCATCAAAAAGATTCAGTTTTTTTTTTATTTTAATCTCAATCTAAAGACCAAAGCTTTGACCTTTTAACTCTTGTCTCAACACGAAAAAACGTAAGTAACTGAGATTACGAACCTGAAGTGAGCAGCTGCAAGAGTTACGATCGGTGAAGAAGAAACCGGCATTAGAAGCGGTCCTAGAGCTGACAGCAACTGCTAATAAGACAACGACCAAAGCCACCAACGGCCATTGCCATGTTTGTCTCTTCCTTTCGCTTTCTTCTTCTTTGATTGCGCCTTTTCCCATTATCCTTAAAAAGAGAATCAAACCGGGTCGTGAAGACAGATCCTTTCACGGTAAACACGTTTTTTCTTTTTCTTTTTTCTTTTTTCGGACAATTCTCAAAGCCCCATTGCTGTTGTTGTGTCTGAAGAGAGATCAGCTCTTATTAAGCAAAAGTCATGAGAAATGAATGCGTTAGTTTCAATGCCCCCGCATATTTTTTTGACATTTCAGTGCGACGCGCGGTGTTTGGGTACCACGCGGCACGTTTTAGTCGGCGCGTGTTGGGAATATTTGTTTCGTTTGTCCCGTGACGTGCTTTAGCCAATAGGATCCGTTTATTTAGTCCTCGGAATATAAATAAACAACTTGCCGTTTTAGCACGTCTCAGTCAACGGATGGCCGTTGACTAAGTACCTTACCTGCCGTTTTTGATTTGATGGTCGCCACGTCACGATTAGCCTTAACTTTAGAGATCCGACAACCTCTGGAGTTTTTAACTTTTAACTAAACACAGTATCTCATCAATAACGAAAAGTTGGTGAGAAAGAAACACTATTATGAAAAACTTGAAACTTTTCAGATACATAATATTAACAAATGTCACTGTATAATGGTTTTACTTTAGAAAGTAGATTATTTAACAAAATTAGATTAAAAATTTAAATTTATGAAGCATAATCTTCAGCGATAAAAAATTCTTTTGAGCGTCAAAACTTGAAACTCTTGAGATACTCTACTAACAAATGTCATTGTACAATGGTTTTACTTCAAAAAGTAGATTATTTAACAAAATTAGATTTAAAAATTAATTTTATGAAGCACAGAATCTCCAGCAATAAAAAGTTCTTTTGAGTGTTGAAAACTGTTACAAATTGATAAAAACTTCACTGAATTATCTAAATCAAATCCAAAATGTTGATACACCTGGGCCTATAAATTGAAAGCTGGGCTTATGGATTTAAATCAGGCCAAGGGTAATATATCATCAACTATTTTCCTAAACCAAATAGAGAGAACGATGATTTGGGTCGGACCGAGTAGGGCCGTTTGTCTCGTTTATATCCAAATTTATTTTAGGATTTAAAGTAATCCCTAAATCTCGCTTGATGTCCTAATCCCAACGTGTCTCACAAGGCAGTTGAGTCATTATTATTTTGAACATGATAACAGAGAAGAGTTTCTGATCGAAGCCTATCAATTGATCGAAACCAAACAAACTGATTTGTAACAGAGAAGACTTGATCGATGCTGTTTTTTTTTTCATGAGGCAATTGTGCTCGCTGATCTGAGGCTTATGGTCCTTTGTGTACTCTCAGAATCAAAGATTTGGCGATGAGTTTCATAACACTAGAACAGTGAACAATATATCCTTAAGATTGGGTCTTTTATTTATTTTCATTATCCTCCAACTGGATTACAAAGTAGCTGTTGTGTTGTTACGTACAGCCATAGTATATATTAATGTAGAAAAGTACCTTAGAAAAAGCTAATCGGCAAAACCAAGAAAAGCTAATCTTTTTTTACCAAAAAGAAAAGCTACTCTTGTGATATGATTATACAACATTGAAAATAATCATCCATTTCACAGAAGAAAAAAAAATCTCAAGTGCATCTACAAAGATCAGATCAGTAACGGACATGTGTCTTGCAGCTATGAATCCCTGATGTCGTACGTGTAAGAGTTTTAATGTCCAGACAAATGAGGATATGGTCCACTAATGCATAATGTTTCTGCATCTTCCTCTCCTTCTGTATTAATTCATGGAGACAATGCTTTTACTCTTTCTTGTTTATGGTTCGTGTCGTTCTCTGGCTAATAAATCTTGATTGTGAATTTTCTGTCGTCACTCATTCATGGAGATATCTGTGGCTAGAAACAAAAGATGTTGACACTGGTTGTGTTAGCGTTCGTCTTTGTTTTCCTCGTGCTGAAGATCGAAGTTTGAATCAGCTACCGTAGAGTTGTAGAGACCAACCCATATCACGGGATGATCATAATGTGAGATGAGGAAAAAGCCAAAAAAAGTATTTAAAGCTGATAGATACCTTTAGGGTTTATTTACCACAGAGGATTTTACTGCCATAAACACCACGCAGTTTTAAATTTAAAATTAACAGCAGAAAACTTCCTATAAATACCGGTACAATGTTTTTGCTCTCTACAACTCAACTCACTCAAACCCCAAAACACATACAAAACAATCAAAATGAAGACTTCTTTTCTCGTTACGTTCCTGTTGGCTGCAGCTGTCTGCACCCACGCCCTTGAAGAGGTGAAGGATTCCAACGGAAATCCAGTTAGGGTCGGTGCACAATACTTCATCCAGCCGGTTAAGACCGAGAGTAACAACGGGGGAGGTCTTGTTCCAGCTGCCACTAACATACTTCCGTTTTGTCCACTTGGCATCACCCAAACACTTCTTCCCTACCAACCGGGCCTGCCGGTTAGCTTCGGATATCATCCAAACATTCTCGGCCGAGACACCATTGACACATCTGCCGATATAAACATCGAGTTCAGGTCCCCAATATGGCCTGTCTGCACCGAGTTTTCTAAGTTGTGGGCAGTCGATTCCTCATCCGCATCCAAGGAGCCTGCCGTTATCATCGGTGGTGAACCGAAGAGCCCAAATAGTGCGTTTAAGATAGAAAAAGCTGCAGGAGCACACACTTACAAGTTGACCACCTCATCTGGAACCGTTGGAACCACCCCAGGGGCTTGGTTGAGTGCACCACAGCTACTTGTCACCAATGATGTGGCTAAGACTTTATTCGTCAAGTTTGTGAAGGTTGATAATGATGCTACTACGGCTACTACTTCTACTTCTCGTGTTGAGAAGTTAGGTCTAAGAATGTTCCCATTCTACTAGTCAAGATCAAGATCATGAAAAATAATGGTTGAGATAATACCCTCACGCATGTATGTGAACTCGTCTTTACTTTCATAAAAATCAAATAAATTTGTGTTTCCATCGCTTTATGAGACATACCTTTTACATTAAAACCAAAGCAGATAATCTAGTTCTAAATTGTCATGACATAAAGATCCTAAATCCATTTTTGGCACCAATCAAAGTTAAATTGAATGCGAAGCCTCTTTTTCCATTTGCCCACTACACCGGACATGATATGTAGTCGATAAATTGAGAGTTTATTTTATTAAACTAAAGATATCTCAGGCCTGTAGAAAGGTCTAGACAAAATCTTTAAGGGAGGTATAGTCCATTGATGTCTTTGAGTATTCAAATATGCCATAAACAATAATCTTATGTGGCCACACAGTGAAGTGTAGTGGAGTCGGGGTCAGATTTGGGCCAAACACAGTGAAACATTGGCTTTGCTCTCCCAAATTCTTTTGACATTTTTCACATGGGTTTAGACCCTCAAATTTTGAATATGGCCTTCAATGGAATAGCTTCGGACAAGTTATTTACCGATCTATAACTCGTATGCGAGTAGCCACCATTGCATGGTTGATTAACTCCAGGGTTCCAATCGAAGTTTT
Source organism: Raphanus sativus (assembly GCF_000801105.2). NCBI lineage: Eukaryota > Viridiplantae > Streptophyta > Magnoliopsida > Brassicales > Brassicaceae > Raphanus > Raphanus sativus. The sequence continues at coordinate 4,588,981 of NC_079519.1, read as the reverse complement.
CTCAGTTTTATTTAAAACGTATTGTAGCTATGTACTAGATGACATTTCAACAATGCCAAGTTTCACTAGAAAAAGACATTAAATATTTGCTAACATTCTTTGTAAAAAGATGTGCAGACATTAATATTTTGATATTTTTTATACAGATTGAGAAAATAATTGTCATATATTTATGTTTCTTAGTCACATATATTTAACATATATTGTTTGAGAAAAATAAAAAATTATTTATAAGCTTAATATAGTTTGCAATTAATTTCAAAACTAAGTATAAATTATATTATAATTCTAAAATGACATTTTATGTAACAAAAAAATTGTTAAAATGACACTTTTCAAAAAGGAATATATTATTCAGTTTATGTATGCTATTTTTTTATTATTCTCTCTCCCTTTCTCACTACTGTATTTAACTTTCAGAATTGTGTACACAATTTTTTTTTAAAACAGTTTAAATGAAAATTCATTAGTAATTTTTTTTTTTTGAAACTTATTTAGGTAAACACAATTTAGCCAACAATAAATAAAAACAAACTGGGCGTAACAAATTTGTGGTAGGTATGTGGTGCGATTGCTCGAGCTTGTAAGCTAAACTTCAACGAAACCGGAAATAAAATCGATGTGCTAAAGAGAGAATGAATCTCCATGAAGCTTATTAATTTACACATCGGAAATCAACCCAATGTAAAGTAAATCCTCAATTCATAATCTCGACGCATCTTCCAAGGAAGTCGATGGAGAAGGTTGAACCCGACAACAGAGTAGAGTTTATGATCGATACTCGTCACCTGGGTCAAAATTCGAAATGATTTGGAAAAAGCGAGATTGTGTATGGTATTATTCTGTTGTGTTGTTAAGTACAGCCATAGTATATATATTTATGTAGGAAAAAACCTTAGGAAAAGCTAATCGGCGAAGCCAAGAAATGCTAATCTTGTGATATGATTAAAACATTGAAAAGAGACGTCCATTTTACAGAAGAAAAAAATCTCAAGTGCATACGTGATTCTCACTGGAGCAACTAAGGATCAGAGTAAGGGACATGTGTCTTGCAGACCTTGATGCCGTATGTGTGAGGGTTTTAATTTCCAGACAAATGAGGATATGGTCCACTGATGCATAATGTTTCTGCATCTTCCTCTCTTCTTCAGTAATTAATATTCATGGAGACATTAATGTTTTTACTCTTCCTTGTCTTTGGATTCATATCGTTCTCTGGTTAATAAATCTTGATTGTGAAATTTCTGTCGTCACTCACTTATTTGTTTGCTTGTAAAAAAATGTAAAGAATCGTTTTGTGATTCTTGTTTGGGAGAATTGCTAAAACCAACCCAAAAGTTGATTGCAACCCTAAAAGTAGACCCCATATTCAATCAATTGCAAACCCAACTTAAAGGAGTGTTAAAACTACTATTTAGCCCTTGTGACCAAACAAAAAAACATAAAGTCATTTTACTGTTCTGTCCTTCGTAAGTCTACACATAACAAACATAGTCTACATATCCGTAGATGTCATACACGGTCTACATTGTCGACTTAATTTGTAGTCTACAATGTAATTTAATCTAGTTAATTACATTTAAAAATATATAAAATTATTTTTTATGAAATTATTAATTAATCATCAATGTAAATGTTAATATGAAGTTTATAAACTAAATTTGTATATAAGTGAACAGCTAAAAAAAATATATGTTGATTTGGTAACCATGTGAGACAATGTTTGTGGTTTAGTAACAAAGGTTACATAACATAACATGTTATATCTTTAGAGGTTAGATCTTTAGAGTTAGATTTTGATTGTTTTTTTTGTTTAATTAACATATTATTACTGAGTAGTTTAGATTTTGTAAATTTGATTTTTGATACAATAATTTCCTATCAAACTAACATATAGGGTTTGAGTTTCGTGGTTTAGGGTTTGGGTTTTGTGGTTTAGGGTTTTGTAGACTTACAATTCAGTCTACTGTAATAAGTGTACAAAAAGTCATTTTTTCTTCTATAAATTGAGTTTATGAATAAAAAAGTAAAATCACACATTATAACTATTAATAAATAAAGAAAAAAATTTAGTATTTCATATATAAATTTACTAAAACAACAAAATAAAATAGGAAATTAAAATATTGTAGACTGACAAAAAGGTAGACAAACAAAGAAGTCTACTCTCTACGATTTTAGCCAAACCGGAGTCAACCAATTTTAATTTTAACCAAATCTACTTCAAACCAAACATTTTTAACCTAACCAGAAAAGTTACCCAGCATATAAATACGATTTCCTAAGCTTTTTTCTATTAAGAAAACCCTAATCCTGCCGCCATCGATGAAGGCGATTTCCGGGGAGATTTCCGGCGAACCCTAACCACGCCGCTTCGCGAACCCTAACCACGCCGTTTCCGGCGCTCAACCTCCTCACCGTCTGTTCCGTCGGTCTGTATCTTCTCTCAACCTCGTCATCGGCTGCTCCGTCTGCTCCTGGGAGATTTCCGGCGAACCCTAACCAGGCAGCCGTTTCTCTCCGGTAAGTAAATCTCTTTTACTCTCTGGTTTAGTGTCTGTCCAGGTTTAAGGCTATAAAGTAACCACCTTTACCTCGTTTCGTTGAATATCTCAGGCGGCGATTCTCTACTCTTGTTGGCGAACGAACGGTGTCTCTGCCTCCAATCAGTCGCACGGCTTCTACTCTCGCTGTTTCATATCTCCGCCCCCAAACTAGTCACCATCCACTTCGTCAGTCCCATATCTTCTCTCTGGTAAGTTAAATATCTTCCATTTAGTGTCTGTGGGCGATTCTTGGTATAAAGTAACCACCTTTACTTCTTTTTGTTTTAGATTTTAGACGGTGACTTCTTCTCACGTTAGTGGCGTTTCATATCTCCGGCGAACGAAAGGTGATTCATCTCTGTTTCTAGTTAGTGTAGACTTCTTTTGACTCGTGTAGACTTCTTTTGACTCGTGTAGACTTCTTTTGACTCGTGTAGACTTCTTTTGACTCGTGTAGACTTCTTTTGACTCGTGTAGACTTCTTTTGACTCGTGTAGACTTCTTTGTCCTGCATACTTATTTGTTTGTTTGATTTGCAGAATTATTTGATAATTTTGTTGTTGTTTTTCCTGCAGGATTTAAAATGGAACAGCTTGATTTCCCACCAAGGCAATTTACTGTAGGGCAGGAGCCAGTGCCGGCTAAAAGCATTGGCTACTACAGTAGTAACACAAGGCTCTTCTCTGCTCTTCGTGAAGCACTCAATGAAAAAGAATGGGAGGAGCTCAAAGAGTCGAAACTGGGAGTGTTTTTAAAGTTCTACGAATTGGAGTTTTCATGGGCGTCTAGGCTGGTACACTATATGCTCACATTTCAGCTTGACTGCAAGAAGAAGTATGAGTTGTGGAGTCTTATAGGTGTTAAACCAGTTAGGTTTTCTCTGAATGAATTTGGAGAGATCACTGGTCTGAACTGTGAGTATGTGAAGAATCTTGAGCATCCTTTGGTTGAGGTAACTGATGAAATGAAGGCATTTTGGGAGCTGCTGGGAGTGAATTTCGAGCGTGGGCCAAGCATTGATGATTTAACTACAGCGTGTGCTAGGTGCGAAACATGGTCTACAGATGATCGAAAGCGCTTAGGTTATCTAGCCATCTACGCTGGCTTCATTGAGGCACAAAGAACCACGACACCCACACGGGCTGCCCTGGCTAGGTTAGTGATGGATCTTGAGGTTTTTGAAGATTATCCGTGGGGAAGAGTAGCATTTAAAGGCTTGATGGATTCAGTGAAGAAGGCTGACCTTACAAAGACGTCATACTACCTTGATGGCTTTGTTGAGGTTCTTCAAGTCTGGATCTACCACGCTCTCCCTGAATTCGCAGCTGGTTACGGAGATCCTGTGGAAGCAGATCCTTTGGCAGGCACCCCGACTCCACCTCTGCTTGCCTTCTTAGGTGGCAAAGGCCGGAAACATGGCAAGGAAAAGTTACAGAAACAGGTATGCTTAAATATATGTATGTATTATTTGATGTATTATTTTGTGTTTAAAATGGTTACATACTAACCTTTAATGTGTATTTTTTTTTGCAGACTACCATTAACACATGTACTGTGAAGGATTATTCTGAAATGTTTCCTCTCTGGGATGATGAAGTGGAAGATAAAAAGGCTGATAACATTATCGAGGCTATTTTTTCCAGTGGATGGTCATGGAACCAAGCTCACTGGCCTGACACTGGAACCAAACTGTGGACAAGTGTGAAGGTTGAGTACAAAAAGGTGAAGACAAGCAAGAGGTCACTGTGCTCTGCTCCCACCGAGTCTGAGGAAGAATCACCACGCAAGAAGGCTCGTGTGTCCCCTGGCCAGGATACCTTGAATGCAGAGATAAAAGTTTGGCTCACTGCCATGGCTTCTAGTATGGTTGAAGGATTGGGGAGATGTGAGAGTTTGTTGACCACACAGGGCCGCATGATTGAGAGCCTTGCAAAAAAGGTAGAAGATATGGAGAAGATTGTGGGTGGAGAGAATTATGAGGATAAAAAAACTGAGGAAAACAAAGATGAGGAAGATGGTGGCAAAGATGAGGAAAATGGTGGCAGTGATGATGAAGAAGGTGGCAGAGATGATGAAGAAGGTGGCAAAGATGAGGAAGAAAGGAACGATGAGGAAAGCAGTTCTGAAGCCGATGAAGCCACTCCCAAGGAAGCCATTCCCGAGCAAGCCACTCCCAAGGAAGCCATTCCCGAGCAAGCCACTCCCAAAAGAGGCAGACCGAGAAAAGCGCAAGCTAAGAAAGGATCTAAAGCTGTGGAAGCCTCTCCTCAACTAAACAGACCAAAGAGAGGCCAAGCTAAGCAAGCCACTGACAAAGCCACTGTGGTTAGTAACAAATCAACTCCCCAAAAGAAAAGAGGCCGTAAAACAGGGAAAAAGAAGTAACTTGTTTATTTTGGAATGTTTGAACGTTTTTTTGCTTGTTTTCACTTGGAATGTTTGACCTTTTCTCCTTCTCGTTTCAGCTTGTTTTCATTTCATGTTGGCTTGTTTGGTTTTTCTGCATGCAGCAGACTTCGTGTGCATATGAATGTTTGAACCTTTTGCGTGTGTAATGAATTCATTTTGTTGGTTTCACTTTCTAAATTATGTTATTAATATGTTCTTTCAATTGAAAAAAATGCAGAGTGAGAATGGAGGCATAGATGAGAGTGTTGTTATAATAGAGAAAGAACAATCAAGCATTGATTATGATTCGGTGAGAAATCTGAAACAGGTCGTCAAGTTAAAAGCTGCTCGCATCTTGGCACGTGCTAAGAGTGACAGAATTCGTAGGCTTGCTGCTTCTCAGCAATCCCCCTTTCAAGGAGATAGCACGGCCAAGTCCATCATACCTAACAAGCCAAAGCGAGGACATGGATATTACCCATTTGGTCCTGTTGACCCCAAAAAGCTCTCTGTTCTTATTGATTGGGTGCAACTCGACCCGTAAGTCATTCAATCACATAACTGCTATATATAGGAACTGGTAGTGTTTGATGGTTTTTTGATTATTGACAGCAACTGGCGAAAGAAGGTGAAGGGTTCTTCATGTCACTGGTACTACATACTACTAACTCCTCAAAAATGGCTGATTGACACGGTATGTAGACTTCTCTCTGATGTAGACTTCTCTCTGATGTAGACTTGTTTCTGATGGAAGTCTAATTTTGTAAATGCAGCACATGGATGCTGGGATTAATCTCTTAAGACTCCGGTACACGAAGCACCCAGAATGGTTTAGGTCGGACAGAATTTGCCTGCTGGATACTGCGTTCACTCAAATTTGGTCAGCAAAGTACAAAGAGTTTTTGAACTCTCCTGCCAATCCCGACGGCTCAGGTAAACTGCTCCCGTCCGGGGCCTTATACTACTACACTGGCGAGCACCCAGCTTATTGCAGATCAGACAAAACATGGGTGCTAGAGATTGATGATATATATGTGCCATTGTTTATCAACGAGGATCATTGGGTAGCTTGTTGGATATCAATCCCGAGGAGACACATAGTGATTTGGGACAGTTTTGTTGGTCACACCGACGATAAGGAAATTGCCGAGGCTGTGAAGCCTATTGCGCACATGCTGCCGTACATGCTGCATATGCTATCTCGCGGTGAGGACAGGGAGTTGTACACGGTTGATTTCACACATGAGAGGGTCCCAGCAACCGAGACACCACAGAATGTACAAAGTGGTGATTGTGGAGTGTACTGTTTGAAGTACATAGAATGTCATGCACTTGGCTTGGCATTCCCGTTTCATGACTTCTGTGATAAGAATGTGAAACAAATGAGGGCGAAGCTAGCGGCAGAGATATTTGACGAGACCAACATAAACGGCACAGAAACTAGAGAGTACAAAACTGCACTTGTTTATGAGTAAGGTTTGCAGTTCACTTTTGGGGTAGAATTGGAGGAAAGTTTGAAGTTTTTTGGGTGACTTTCCTCAACGGATATATCTAGTAGATTTTTTTTTACCAGACTATTGTATTGTGCTGTGAGTAGCAGACTGATGTAGTAGGTTTTTGTACCAGACTTGTAGTTGTAACAGACTATGTATTTTGCATGCAGCAGACTTCTGTGAAAGTCTTCTTTTAAAGAAGACTAATACTTAAGTCTGCTGCTAGACAATGAGGCAGCTTCTTTTGTATCAGAGATTATCAGTATTATTCTTTTTTTTTTCATTACATCAGTACTCTTGTTTTTGACAAATTCAACGAAAAATATAGACTTACATAGTAGTCTTCATTCATAGTAGACTAACTAAAAAGTCTGCTCGGCCGAAAGCAGACATGTAATAAACCTGTCTAAAGACCTACAAACTCAACATTCATCACATAAGACAACATCCAAAGCAACAATACAACTCATAAGTTCAATATTGACTAAAAATCCACAAATCCAACATAAGTTCAATACATAAGACAACATCCAAAGCAACAATACTAGTCATAAGTTCAACATAAGTTCAATACATAAGCCAAATCCAACATAAGTTCAATACATAAGACCTTTCATCCTGGACAATTAGGACGGGTGTGGCCCGGTTTCTTGCACTGGGAGCAACTATAGTCCTTGTGCTGCTTACGTGGTTTGTTTCCCCTCATCCTAGAAATTTCAAGCCAAGTTTGCCACCTCGATTTCTTTTGCCTACCCGGACCACGCTTGACAGCAGGAGGAAGGCATTTATGCTTGTTCGAAGCTTCTTTGTCCTTACCTTCTTTGTCCTTACTGAGAGCTTCCAAATCTTCATCAGTAGGTGATGTGTCCTCACTTTCAGAAGCTTCCAGATCCTCACTTTTGGGCGCTTCCAAGTCCTCACTTTCGGGAGCTTCCAAATCCTCACTCTTGAGAGCTTCCAAATCCTCACTTTTGGGATAAATATTTGCTGCGTATGCTGCATAAAGATACTCCTTTGAATAGGATTGGCATACAAGAGTAGAGACATGAATGTTTACATCTTTTGCAGCTGCAATGGCATGTGAACAAGGTATCTTCTCAATATCGAACACACCACATTGGCACCTTCGAAGTTCCAAGTCAACAATACAATCTCGGTGTCCTCCTCTCACAACAAATCGCCAACCATCAATCCGTTCCACTTTCATCATATCTGCATACTCTTCCCGAATAGCCAATATTTTTTCAACCCCACGACTATGTTGTGATGTGAGACTTAAAGCATCTTCTCTCCTTTTAAAAAACCACCTTCCAAGCTTCTCCCGTATAAATTCAAGAAGGAATGAGATGGGGAATCCTCTGGCTGGCTTAAGTGCAGAGTTAATAGATTCTGCGATGTTGCTAGTCTTTATGTTGTATCTGTCACCTTGAAAGTGCACTCGTGACCATAAAGAGACGTCAGCATCCTCCAAATAAGTTGCAAGGTCTGGGTTTATACTCCGTATCTCATCCATGTAGCGATTAAAATCGAAGAGCGTATGTGCATAAGCAGCGCCTTTGACCAAGTACAACATGTGCTTTCCCTTGAACTTTTGGACTATGTTCTGTTGTAGATGATAATAACAAATTCCTCTCTTTGCCCAAGGGAAAACCTTCTCACACGCCTTCTTAATGGATTTGTGTCTGTCAGAAACTATCACCAAAGCATACTGATCTGAAACACATCTCCGCAATTGGGTAAAAAACCATTCCCACGAATCATCATTTTCCGCATCCACAATCGCAAAAGCCAATGGAAAAATCTGAAAGTTACCGTCTTGGGCAGCAGCAACTAGCATAACTCCTTCATACTTTCCACTTAGATGAGTGCCATCTACCACAAGAACCCTCCTAAGATAGTTGCAACCAGCTATCGAAGCTCCAAAAGATAGGAATAGATATTTAAATCGGTTCTTATCATCTTTCTCAAGACATGTGACAGTTCCCGGATTCGATTGCTCGATCTGACGCAAATAAGAAGGCAGATTCTCATATCCATCTTCTGCTGTTCCTCTCACCATCTCTTGGGCACATAGCAAAGCTCGGTAAGAAGTGGTGTAACCCAGGTTCAGACCAAACATGTTCCGCATCGAATCTTCGATATGCTTCGGTGTAATCCCATCTATAATCCCAATAGACTCAATAAACAGTCTAGCAACATATTTCGGAGTATACTGTTTCCGTTGAGCCATCCGATCCCCCACTGAACATGTATGAGTTTTCAAATATTTTGTCACCCAAAATGTCTTTGGTCCATGCTTCACACTCGCTCTGAGCTTCCAACCACATCCTTCAACACGACACTTAGCCACGTACAAAGTTTTCGTTGTCTTGTAAGCTGTGAACGTAAATTTACCTTTCACAGCAACCAACTTCAGCTTTGCAACGAGCTCAGCCTTACTAGCAAAACTCTGACCGACATATATATCTTCATTAAAAGACATCAATCTTCCTCCAGTACCAGCATACTCCGCTTGTTGTCCATCATAAAACCCTTGATCATCAGAATCCTCATCTTTCAATTTCCCATAATCACTGTAGTTTACAGCATCAACAGCATCAACCGCATCATCAGCATCAACAGAAACATCAGCAGTTTCTTGAGCATCATCATCAGTTTCTTGAGCATCATCAGCCTCATTCCAATCTTTATCAAACCCTTCATCACCACTATCAGACACATCAGCATCAACAGCAACATCAGCAGTTTCTTGAGCATCGTCGTCACCTCCAGCTTCTACTTGACACTGGCTTGATACACAAAGGCGTACAATGTGGGTCTTACATAACTCGATCAAGTTCCGTACTTGTCTATCACTCGTGACATGCATAGGAGGAGTATCTGGACCCATTTGCTCTAAAAGTACGTCTGGTAAGGAATATGTCAGCTCCACCTTCTCGGTTTTCTTGTTCAGATCATAATCTTCTTGTGCCATTTCAAGAAGTTCACCATATGTACAACCATCATGCACAAAGAACATTCTCCCTTTTTTCCATTTATCAACCACAAACTCCCACAAAGAGCCTTTCACCACCCATTCTCCATACACAACAGGCAAATTAACCATTACCTGCAAAAATAATACATTTACAAAATTAGCGAACAATAATTTTATGTTTGATAAAATTATAAATGTAGACTTCCAGAGACGTCTACACATGTTACCAAACTACATACTCAAACAAAAAATTCGATAGTTTCCTAATTATAAAATATTATCTTTTAAAAATAGTTAAGAACAATTAGTATTAACTAATACACAATTTGAAACAAAAAAATCTTGAAAATACATTATGAATAATACACAAATTCACTTTTTATATATTTTCAACAGTAGACTTTCGTTTCTGTCAACAGAAATGTAGACTATTATATAGGTCGACAAGTTTGGGTTAGTTTTTGCAATTGCAAAATTCACGGGTTACTATCTTTATTTAAAAAAAATGTTGTGATTTTACACAAGTAGACTTTGTTTTCAGTCTACATTTTGAAAATGTTAGTTTTTGCGATTGACCAGAACTCATCCCAAATTTGACTTTGAAAAGTAGACTTCAACAACAGTCTACAGACGAAAAGTAGACTTCAAGAACCGTCTACATTTATTTTATTTTTCTGAACAGGTTAGTTTTTGCAATTGACCAAGTTGACTTTCTAAACATAGACTGACACAAACGTCTACATCTTTGTAGACGGTATCTGAAGTCTACGCGATAATCCGATGGGTTACTTTTGCATTTGACCAAAATAAAATAGTAGACTTCAGAGGCAGTCTACTTTTTTTTTTCAGAGTTCGGTAGACGGAATAAGAAATCTACAACTTTTTTCCATCCTGGTCAACTTTTAAAAATTTTAGTCAAATACAAAACTAACTTAATCAACATAGTCAAAGTTTGGGTCAAATGCAAAACTGACCTTCTGTAGACTTTACTAGCAGTCTACATTTCGTAGACTGTTTCGGAAGTCTACTTTGAAAAGTCAAAAGTTCGGTCAAATGCAAAAACTAACCTCTTTACGTAGACTTCTTTGTAAGTTTACATACTATTTTTTTTTGTTATCAAAGGAAAAGTCGTAGACTTCCAACAAAGTCTATTTTATGTGTTTTTTAGCATTTTGGTCAATTGCAAAACTAACCTGTGCGTTGACTTGTAGACCGCAATGTAAGTCTACTCCTTCCCGTAGACGTACAAAACAGTCTACTGTCGCGACACAGATCTGAAAAAATGATGAAAACCATGAAAACAGTAACCTTTTTCCGATGTAAAGCTTGTTTCCACCCTTTTCCACCGTCCAAGCTCCAAATATGAGTAAAAGGATCCAACTTTGCCTACTCACAACAGTGTAAACTCGAAAATATGAAATTATAGTTATGAAAATGAAAGTTATGGGAGATTTTTAGATTGAAATGGAGAGGAAATGAGAGGAAATGAGAGGAAATGAGAGTTTTTTTGCTTAGAATCACAACAAAGTGGTTGTATATTGAATTCTTGAGGTTTAATGAGCTCAAAAATGGTTGTTAATGGTGGTTGAAAAATTGATGATAATGGCATTATTGTAAATAAGAAGAAATGTTTAGGGTGTAATAGGTTTTTTATGATTTTCGAAATTATTAAATAATTAAATAATAATGGCAATTTTGTAAATAATTTAAAAACATAAGGATAGTTTGGAACTTTTCATGGTGAATAGTAATGACAAAAAAAAAGAGGTTGGTTTTGGGGTTGAATTGAATTTGTAGGTTGTTTTTGAAAGAAGTCCTTCTTGTTTTAGCTAGTAAATTTTTAATAAACGATTGTGGCCAGAAACAAAGATGTTGACAATGAATTGTACGTTGTATCACTCATCCATTATCTCTCTGCTTTGAAATCTTGTCTTCTTCCCATGAGTTATTTGTTGTGTTTTCGTTCGTCTTTATATTCTATGTTAGTTACTAAGCACCACTGTGCATTTTCCTCGTGCTAAAAATCGAAGTTCCGATCAGTTACCGTAGACTCAACCCTCACCACACTAGAAACCAACCCATGTCACGGGAATGATTATAATGTGAAATGGGGAAAGAGCCAAAACATATTTAAAGCTGATAGGGTACCTTTAGGTTTTATTTACCACAGATGACTTTTTACTGTCACACCACGCGGTTTTAAAATTAACCGCATAAACTTCCTATAAATACCGGTACAGTGTGTTTGCTCAACACAACACAACTCACTCAAAACCCTAAAACACACCCAAACAAAGCAATCAAAATGAAGAAACCTTCAGTGACCCCTTTCCTCATCACTCTCCTTTTGGCTGCAGCTGTCTGCACCCACGGCAAAGAAGTGGTGAAGGACTCCAACGGGAATCCAGTTAAGATCGGTGCCAAATACTTCATCCAGCCGGTTAAGAGCAACGGTGGTGGTCTTGTTCCAGCCGCCATTAACATACTTCCGTTTTGTCCACTTGGCATCACCCAAACACTTCTTCCCTACCAACCGGGCCTCCCAGTTATCTTCGGATATTATCCACCTTTTGTCGGCACAGACTACATTGTCACATCTACCACTATAAACATCCAGTTCCATTCCGACATATGGCCTGTATGCAACGAGCTTTCCAAGTTATGGGCAGTCGATGTTTCCTCATCCGCTGCCAAGGAGCCTGCCGTTATCATCGGTGGTGAACGGACGGCTCCAAACAGCTTGTTTAAGATAGAAAAAGATGCAGGAGCACACACTTACAAGTTGACCACCTCATATGGAACCGTTGGAACTACCCCAGGGGCTTGGTTGAGTGCACCACAGCTACTTGTCACCAATGATGAGGCTAAGACCTTACTCGTCAAGTTCGTGAAGGTTGATGATGATGCTACTAAGGCTACTACTTCTTCTTCACGTGTTGAGAAGCTAGGTCTGAGGATGTTCCCATTCTACTAGTGTCAAGATCATGAAATGTAAAAAAAGCCTGAGACTCGTCCATGGCTAAAAATAATGGGTTGAGATAATACCCGCACGCATGTGTGTGTATGTGAACTTTGTTTAGTTTAATAACAAGTCAAGTAAATTTGTGCTTTTGAGCGCTTTATGAGACATAACTTTACCTTACATACCAATGATCTGGTTCTAAATTCTATAGTGACATATTATACCAAATATCCATTTGTGGTTAAATCTATAGCCAATCAAAGTTAAATTCAACTCCAACCCTCTTATATATTTTTATTTTCCCTTTCACTCATCCGCACAACACACGGTACGTGATATATAGTCGATAATCAAGAGTTCCAATCAAATTTTATTGAATTTTATGAAAACTATGGTAGCTTTCCTCTCTCTCTCTTTCTCCATGTTCCTCTCTCTTTGATATTTGTTTCCGGTTGTTAGCACCTTCTGGCCGAAGGTAGCGACCCTTCTCCTCCTCTTTTTCTCCAGCCTATTTTCATGTTGATTTTCGGTTTCTTCACCTCTTCTTTGCTTCAACATATGTGGATTTTTCGTGGAAAGTGGTTGGTTTCGGAGGATCTAAATCTAATCGTTCCTGGGTGGGTTTTCAATTATCCTGGAGTGTTGGCCAGGTTGTGGCTGGCCATTCTCTCTCAAGAAGTACCGATATGACTTAAATCATTTGAGCGATACAATCGGTCTTTGCAGAAACAAATCCTAACGCATCTAATTTAGTTATCTAAATCAAAGATAATACAAAGCCTCCAAAAAGTTAAAAGAACTTCGCAAACAAGAAGGCTTAATTAGCCCAATCCCTAAGTTTATACTTAAAGCTTGGCAACAAAGAAACTAAAAGAAACAAATTAATTTCAGTTGTTCGAAGCTTAATCTCATCACCAGAACCTCCAACAAGAGCGACAAACATTAGCCAGTGAATAATTCTAGGATCCGTACAAAACCATTAAGTAACAGGCGGCTCTCTGAAAATCCTAAACCAAGTAGGAGAAGCCGACAGATAAAGCACAAAGCAAAGCCGGCAGAGGTTTTTGGCACTCGACTCTGGTCCCTTTACACGAGCAACATAGTCAAAAGATTCTAGCTTCAGGTCAAGGAACATGTAGAGACAACGACAGTTAACTTCTTTTCGAAACTATGAAGGACAGAGGAGCAGAGGCTCCAATCAACATGCAGCTTACAAAACCGCCATGCAAAGCTGCTGCAAGAATCCGACCCTATGAAAAGTCCTCCGCGAAAGCTTCGGCTCGCCTTTGACATCACATATTGAAAGATCTCGACGGAGAAGTTCTCCGTGTAGAAAGGCGAGCCCATGATTAGTTGGAGTAGAAGAGACAGGAACCAAGTTGCAACGCCAGATCCTTACCTCAAGCGATGCTCGTCGAACTTGGTTCTTGTCTCTTCTACTCCAACTAATCTTGTTAATAGTGTTGAAGATCTCATCTCTGTCATAAGAGTGCTGAAGGAAGTTTCCACATTCGTTGCGTTTAGCGCTGATGTCTCGAGGAAGAAGATGATTCACTTCGTTGTTATATGTATATAATATAAATGTTATTATCAATATTTACCGAAATGCAAGTGAGCGAGTGGTTAGTATGTTTGGTGAAGTGTGTGTCTATGCTTGGGTTTGAATCCTTTACCTGTAACATTTGTTTTATTTTTCGACATCGTTCTGCCTAGTTTAATGGTTGACTAACGATTTAATCAAAATAGTCTTTTGAGTTACGTAAACAAGTTTAGATAAGAAATTTGAGTGTTAATCAAGTTTGAGTCGTGTTTGGCATGAAATAGTTGTTTTAAATCTGATTTGACACCATCGAAATTGTTAGCCTTAAAATATGTCATTTTCCCCTAATTAACTTAACAGCAGCACATACAAAGAATACAAAAAAAATTCTGCATCTTCCTATCATCCTATATTCTTCTCATGTATGATTGGCTGAACCATATTTTTACTCTGCCTTCTTCTCTGTTACTCGTCGTGTTCTGGTTCAAGATAAATTAAAGGTGTACAGAATGCTTTTCTTCAATCTACCAAATGGTGGAAAAGAATTAATATATGATTTCTAGGCCTCTCTGCTTGGAATTGTGGTTGTCGGGAGAAAGTAACAGAGATTTAGAGAATTATATACTATCTACTAATTGGTTGGTGTAGTCATCCCTCGCTTTCTGTTTGAAATCTTATCATGCTCCCGTGAATTATCACTTAATCATCCTTTTAAGTTAGTTATCATGGATTATCTTGCATTTTCCTCGTGCTGAAAATCGAAGTTTGAATTGATTACCATAGAGTATAAACCCTTATATACAAACCTCACTGTAGTAGATTTTAGAAACTAAGGATTAGAGATGACGTGGGGGAAAACCTTTGAACTTGTAAAACCTGGTAATTTTTACGGTTTCACATTTTCTTTTTACTACCCCACGCTGTTTTAAATTTAACCTCATAATTTCCTATAAATACCGGTGCAATGTGTTTACTCTCTACAACTCAAGTCACTCAAAAGAAACCAAAAATCTCAAACTTTAAACAAAGAAAAATCAATCACAATGATGCCATCATTCCCATTGGTCTCCTTTCTTATCACTCTCATGCTGGCTGCAGCTGTGTGCACCCAGGGAAAAGAATACGTGAGGGACGCTGCCGGAAATTATGTTCAAACGTATGACGAATACTACATCCAACCGGTCAATACCAAGAATAACGGAGGTGGTCTTGTCCCAGCCGTTGTTAAACAAGTTCCCTTTTGTCCCCTTGGCATCAACCAAGACCTCCAAAAAGGCCAACCGGGCCAACCGGTACGCTTCATATATCCATACCCTTTGATGAAAACACCCATTTCCATAATGGAAACTGTAATCATCGAGTTCACGTCTAAAGATTTGCCTTGCAAAGAGTTTTCCGGTTTATGGGAAGTGGATGAATCCTCATCAGCTTCCGATGAGCCGGCTATTCTCATCGGTGGTGAACAGCTTGGAAACAACAGCTGGTTTAGAATTGAGAGAGCTGAGGACGTAATAGGAGCAAACGTTTACAAGTTGACCACCCTTACCGGAACCATCGGATACATCCCAGGGCCTTGGAAAGGTGCACCACAACTAGTTCTCACCAATGATACGGCAAACACCTTACTCGTCATATTCAAAAAGGTTAATGATGCTACTAAAGCTCCTACTTCTACTTCTCGTGTTGAAAAGTTTGGTCTGAGGATGTTTCCATTCTACTAGCTAGCCAACAATCCAAAAATCATGCAATGTGAAGCCTGGAGTGGAGACTTGTCCATGGCCAAAATAATGGGTTGAGATAATACCTACATGCATGTACCTGAAACTTCCATAAATAAAAATAAAATTGTCTCTGTCAGCGAATTTATATTATTAAAAACGAACGAAAAAGAGAGAACGTAGAAACTAAAACCCTGACACATGCCGCATCAAGATACATGTTCGCGTTCTACAATTTCATGTCTAAGCTAAAATGGATGATTATTGTTATAGTTTGGATCATAATTATGATGTAAATTGACTCTTTTCTAGGGTCGTATACATGATATAAACGATCATTGCAGTTAACAAAACATCAAAGGACTGAAAAAAATAACCTTCCAACGAAAAGAGTTCTAATCTTATTATATTGTCCATAGTTTTCAAACTTACCACCGTATCCATGGCAGGCTTAGATACACAGGTAAACAGTATGACCTCCTTACACTCATTACTAAAAGGACCCATGAAACTTTTATAAATAACTAACATATATAAATCATAATACAACAAAACTAATCAATAAAATCTTACACTACAACATTATTCCCTAAAATTATTTCTATAATGCTCCATCTGCGATTGCACATTTTTTTTTGAACAATATTTTAGAGATTTTAGAGTTTTAGAACAAATTTGCTCAGATCATTAGTGTTGTTGTAATATTTAAATGTGTGTAATAATTTTTATCTTCATGTAATTAACTTTTAATTTTTTTTATTAAGTTTACCTTGTAACATTCTTGTTGTCTAATTTTAGATTTAAAATGATATAAACTTTTTCAAATTTTTTATAGTTTAATTTTACTGTAAAACTTCAATTTATAAAAATAAATCTGAAATAATTATGAAATATGAAAAATTGAAGATTAAAATGATAAACAAAAAATACTTAAAAATCATAATTGTAAATTTTGATAAGTGAAACTTCAAAGTTCAAATTTGAAATTTTGATTTGAGAATAAAAAAATTTCATATTTGAAATTATAAAGTTTCTTTTGAAGATGCTCTAAATACACTAAATCAGGATGAAAATGGTAAAAATAGTTTTTTCACTCTTTTACTTTCTAAGGTAACTTCATTAGTTATTTCCAACTTTTGTTTCACTCTAAAAAACCAATGAGTAAAGAAAAATACAAAAAATATATATTTTTCCTTTTTATTTTTACTCCAAATTACTATAACTTCCTTTAATATTGTGCAATCAAAGTCAAAGAATGAAAAAGAGAAAAGAAGAAAGAGGTTGAGAACCGAATAGAGTCTTAGAGCATGATTAACCCGGGTTCTTAAATTGGGATTCTCTCATGTTTTGACATTTTTTTTTATATTTTTGGGCTAAGAATCGGTTTTTATATCTCTTAGTTAAGAGACGGTTGTTAACTTTTTTTTAGTTAAAAGCTAAAAAACGGTTCTTAGCCGAAGATAAAAACTTCACCCTAAAAACCCGGATTAATCATGGTCTTAAATCAACTTTAGATCATGTACAATGGTAAGAGTATTCATTAATATCTAAGAAAATAATAATATAAAAAATAGAGAAAGAGAATGAACTTGTATTTCAAATGAGGTTTAGGTTACGTAGGAACCTCTGCATAACTCATTTTGATTACATGTTATTCTTTTACAAGTTATGTTTTCCATTTTTAATTAAAATTTATTTATTTTGCAAATATACAATAAAATAATAATATTCAATGGTTAAGAACTTCTTTTTAAAACTCTATCAATAAGATTGCTAAACCTTTAAATTAATGTTTTCCTAAAAAGAGTTAAATTATGGGTGAATTAGGGAATTGAACAACTTTTAAGTTTGAATTAGAAAATTGGGCAAACCCAAATTTTTATTAGGTTATTGGACAACCTAGTAAAGAGAGAATAAATTTATGACATTTTTAACATTTTTGCCTAGTAAACTTGACAAGTTGGAAAAGTAATTTCGTGGGACCCAAAATCTACTTTGCATATAAAAAATAATTTATTTTTCCCACTAACTTTTAACAACTAAATTTTGTGGACCCCATAAACATTCTTTATTCATTAAACTTGTGGATCATATTTAATATTTAAAAATCATATATGAGCAACTACTTTTAATATAATACATGTTTTTTCATATATAAAGTCAACATAAATCTATATGAATTAATATAAAATCGATGTAAACTCTAAAATTTATGAAAGTTACCCAATAAATTATACATTTTGACTCATAAAAGAAACTTTCATATTTATGAAATCTACCCAAATAAATGATAATTCATAAAATTATGTAAATTTATGGATAATTATCATAAATCTGAGTAAATTTAATAAACTTGGAAACCTTCATAGATCCTTCATTTTTGCCAAAATGGCAGGAAAACAAATTTGTCTACATTTAATTTTAATATATTTGGGTAAATTTAATAAATTTGGAAACCTACGTGAATCTTACATTTTTTTGGTCAAAATTGATCTCACACTTTTTGTTTTTGCTAAAAATAGAAAAACTCACGAAATGCTACATTTTTTTCCCAAAAATAAAATGAAAAATTGGGATCTGACAGTAAAGTGCATTCGTTATAATTTTTATGTTTATAAAATGACAAAAATTGTTAATGAAATGACAAATTTGTTAATAAAATGACAAACCCTACACCTTTCACGATGAAGTGATCTAATAGCTTTAATTTTCAAGGATCATATCTACTTGCTAGAACCAATATAATCAATCCCATATTGAGTACAACCTGCAGATTTCCAATCATCCCAAGTTCTTGATTAGTCATAGGTAGAGCCGTGCTTATAGTCTATTGAAAAAGATATCCGCTATAGTGCTATTTCACCCCAAAAAATAGAGTTATTCTTAGGTTCACCCCTAGAGTGAACATTTAGGTTCACCCAACCAATAGGAATCAAGTTTTTCATAATTAATATTTTTTAAGAAAAGAAAGAAAATATTGTCAAGTTATATTATGTTTTTAAAATAAATAAAATAAAAACAAATAAAAATAATAGTCGTTACAAAAAATAATTTTTTGAAAACTATTTTTAATATAGTCAAAAAACACTAAACCCTAAACCCTAAATCCTAAACCCTAAACTCTTGGGTATACCCTAAACCCTTGGATAATTTTAAACTCTAAACCCTAAACCATAAATTCTAAACCTTAAACCCTTGGATAAATCATAAACACTTGGATAATCCTAAATTCTAAATCAAAAACACTAAACACTAAAACATTAAATCTTAAAAATACTATTATGGTTTAATGTTTTTAATTTAGGGTTTAGTATTAATCCAATGGTTTAGGATTTAGAGTTTAGGGTTTAGTATTTTGTTGACGAAATTAAAATCTTTTAAAAAATCTTTTTTTGCATATATTATTATTTTTATTTTTAATATTTTTATTTTAAAAATGTAATATAACTCGACAATATTTGTTTACTTTTTAAAAAGATATCAATTGAGAAATGAGTGATTTATATTGGTTGGTGAACCTTAAGGTTCACTCTAAGGGTGAACCCAAGAATAAGTCCAAAAAAATATAGGATAATTTGGTGCGTCCATGTCAAGTATCTAGTGATTTTTATGTCTTAAGAAGTTAAGACTCAACCTGAGTTTGACCAAATTCTCTCGCATAAACTTCTTATCTTAAATATTTAAAATCATCAACAAAACACTAAACCTAAAATCCTAAACTCTAAACCATGAATCCTAAACCCGGAACCCTTGGGTAAATCCGGAACCCTTGGGTAAATCCGGAATCCGATAAATTATACATTTGACCCATAAAAGAAACTTTCATATTTATGAAATTTACCCAAATAAATGATAAATTATTCATAAAATTATATAAATTTATGGGTAATTTTCATAAATCTGGGTAAATTTAATAAACTTGGAAACCTACATGGATCTTTTATTTTTTGTCAAAATGGTAGGAAGAACAAATTTGTCTACATTTATCTTAAATATTAAAAATCATCAACAAAACACTAAACCTAAAATCCTAAACTCTAAACCTTGAATCCTAAACCCGGAACCCTTGGGTAAATCCAGAACCATTGGGTAAATCCATAATCCGAAACAATCTGGAACCCTTAGGTAAATCCGGAACCCTATGCCTAACGTTTAATACAATCTAATTCACTATAACTCAAGAAATAAGTATACGTATATATAAGATGTACGAATATCTAAGGTGTACAAATATATAAGGCGTACGTATACATAAGTATACATAAGGTGTACGAATACCTTAGGTGTACAAATACCTAAAGTGTACGAATACCTAAGGTATACAGAAGGAGTACAAATACATAAGGTGTACGAATATCAACATAACCCATCTAATACTTAAGATGTACAAATACATAAGGTGTACATATACATAAGTATACATAAGGTGTACAAATACATAAAATGTACGAATACCAACATAACCCATCAAATACTTAAGGTGTACGAATACATAAGTATACATATATTTAAGGTATACAAATACATCGGTGTACGAATACATAACATCTATGAATACCTTTTGTTTATATCCCTTATGGCATTGAAGAGTTTAAATACATATTAAGTATAAAATTTAAATACATCTACGAATACAACGAGAGCACAGTGCTCTCCAAAACAATTATACGTTAATTATTTAGAACTCACATTTTACTCTATATAAAATTTAAATATTTGCTAATAACATATTGGTATTATAATCTAAAATTTTGTCAATCTCATTATAAATGATCTAATTAACTAAAAGGTGGTAAAAACAATCAAATAATTTATAACAACATTTCATTTGTGAAAGCTGATATACCAAAATATTTTCATTAAATTCAATAAAATAAATTAACATATTAGTTTGATTGTGTTTTCATATATGTGAAGCACATTCATTTAGACAACATAATTTTTCATATAAAATTTAAGATTGTTTAGAAATGAAATGTTGAAATAAATAAGTGAAATACATCTTATAATAAAAAAACTAAACAATTAAATATTTTTTTATAATAAAAATCTAAACAATTAAAAAAACTAAACAAATAAAGATTAAACAATAAATAATTGACATTAAAGACATCTAAAATGAAATATAATGAAAGATTTCTTAAAAAAAAAATATATCACATTTTTATTATGAAATATATATTACAGTTAAAAAAATCAATAAAATCGAAATAAAATCTAGATAATTTTTCAATAGAAAAAGACATTTTCTATTAATTGTTTAGTTTTTTTCAATAAAATCACAGCCATGAAAACTAGAATTTTAGATGGATATAAGATGTTTTAATAGAAAATAGACATTTTATATTATCTTGTATTATTCAAAGATTTTTTAAAAACTAAATTATTTAAAAGATAATGAAATGTAATTTAAACAATTAAAAGATAATGAAATATAATGAAAGATTTTTTTTTTAAACCAAACAATTAAGAGAATGTAATATGTAATACAATTACAATAAATTTCAATAAAATCAAAATCTAACCTAGATAATTTTTCCCATTAGATTACTTTTAAGAAATCAATTTTTAAATTTTAATAAACATTTTTAGTATTTATACTTTTAATAATTAATAAATGATATATAGTATTTTGTATGATATTAAGCATTCATTTTAATCATTTTTAGTGTATAAATATTGTATTTAGGTGTCATTAGGAGTTGCATATAAATTTCATAAACAGGGGCTTGGAGTGCATAGGGGCGTAATGGTTTCTTATTCTTCAGTTAAAGAAAACACTTTCTTCTTCTTCAGTTAATTTAACTGTAAAGGTGGTGGTGCAGAAAAAAATGAGAAAGAAAAAGAAGATAAGAGGAAAAGAAGGAGAGAGAGATGATTTTGTAGATGATGGTTGGTGTGTGAAAAAGAAGGAGAGAGAAAAAGAATGAGAGAGAAAAAGAATGAGAGAGATGATGTGACAAATTTTATTTTAGATATATTTTAATTAAAATGGCAAAGATGTAAATAATGAATCTGACAAATGTCCCAAAGGATATTTAAACATAAGTTTACATGGGTAAATGCAAAAAATTGCCCAATTAGCTAATTTAAACTTGAGGTCGCCCAACTGTCAAATTACAAACTTGCGATTTGCCCATTTTGCCAATTTTTTCTTAAATTATTATGGAATTACATGTGGCTTCTGAAAGTCTTGTGGATTTCCTAAACTTTTCAGCAAAGACATCTAATCTAATTCTCTCTCATTTGTTTTAATTTATTTCTTTATTTTATTCCTTCGGAACCTCTATAAAAGCTCTCCACTCCACTATAGTTGCTCTAAGAATATGTGATAAACTTTGTATATCCTTGGCACTTTATGATTGGGCAACTTTATATATCAACTAAAAAATCATTAAGCAAACTATATAAAAGAAATTAATGTAAAATGTCCGAGAAACAGAGTTTCTAAACCGATAAAAATGATCTTAGAGAATGCTATTTTAAGGATTTGCTTTTATACATTGAACTCTTTTTTTTTTTTATCACTGAAATGCTTCATTAAAATGAAAATGATAGAATGGGCCTAAACAAACCCACTCAGAAATAGTCTAGTATAATAGAAGATGAGCTTGAAGAATCTACTTAGCTAAAATATCTGCAACAAAGTTTTCAGATCGAAGAAAACCCTACAATTCTTTTTCTTTTCTCCGATGAGCATATGATTCCATGAACGAAAGCTGCAAGTTTTCTTTAAGGAGTTGTTTACTTGCTTTTAAAAATGGTTATGTTTTTTTTTTTAATCTCTTTTGTTTTGAAAAATGGAATTTTTTATGGAGTGAATTGGGTCAAAATCCCAAAAGAAGTAACAAATTAAGAGAATACCTATGAGACAAAAATGGCGGGGTTTAAAATGATCCAGTACAGTCGAAATGACAAAATTGTCCTTCTATTGATGAGATATTACGACCGGTGATAGTAGGTTAGAATGAACAATGATTAATCTAGGATTTATTCGAACTTCTCTCTCTTGTATTGGACTTGCGGTAATATTGCCCTCGGTCGCCAATTCTGTTTTTTTTTTCTTTTGTTATCTCCGGCTTAGTGTCGGTGTCTCTTTCGGCTGGACTATAATTTTCGTAAAAACGGATTCTTTCGTTTTTTTCCTCTTTTGTTACTCCATTAATCTCTTTGCTAGATTTTAAAGCATATGCCCAAAAGATCGAAGACATCCTTTCTTTCAGGCCGCTTGTTCCATCTCTCAAGCGTGTGTAAATCCTTGCTTCATCATAAAGATCAACTTTGAAGCATAGGTTCTTCTTGAGGGAAGGATCGAGATGATGTTGTTGATGGGGGTAGCGTATGTTGATTCGGAGCTTTTCGTCGCGTTTTGATGAGGTTTCCGGAGAGTATTTGTTCACCAATCGACGGAGGATTAAACTACCGGAGAAAGCTTCTACCTTTCAATTTCTTTCGGTTATCAAAGGTGGGGAGATTAATTCGGTACATGCTTGGTAAAAAGAATCTTTGGAGCTTCACAGAAAGAGAATATCTGTAAATTTTATCGCCGGAAAAGCACTGTAATATGATCTCATCGAAACGGAGAGTTTGAACGAGGTGGAGACTTCTAGAGTCCTCTGCAAGCCATAGTTTTGCAACACGTGGACTCCACTTTTTTTTCAATCTTATCTTTTATTGTTGCATGTGGTTTGCACTAAACCAACTTGTACCTAAACCAAACTATACCCTTGGTCTTAATTGAAATATGTTGACAAAAAAAGATAGAAGTTTCGTTTAAGAAACAATATTATGCTGCTACTACTTTTATTAGCTAAATAATCAAAGAGTTCATATAGAGGAGGTCTGGGTGTTAATAAAAAAAGAGGTCTGGGTTACCCAATCGAAACTCTGAAGTTGATTCGTTTAAAAAATAATATCATACTGCTACTAATCTAACATATTAAGAACAAATTGAGGTGAAAACTGCGGTTAACGCTACTTTTGTTTACTCGTAAAAAATAAAGTTAGCATGTTTGTTGATAAAGTAGTTTTTAGAAATATAAGTAGCCGGTTACAAATATTGTTGACACCAAATAAGAAAAAAATTAAGTGCTAAAAGTAAAGTTAGCATGTTAATCTAACATATTAAAAATCAACACTGACATAAGAAGGACGAATTTATGCTAATCTAACATGTTAAAAACGAAATAAGGTGAAATTGCATGTTGATTGATTGGTTAATGCTACCATTAAGTGCTAAAAAAAAAGTTAGCATGTTTTGTTGACAAAGTTGCTTTTATAGTGTTATATAAGTAGCCGGTTACATCTAAAATTTACCTGCATCTAAAGTTATTTAGGTTATAAACTTTGTAAGAAAAAAATATAAAAGTAAGGACAGCTAGACAATCTAAAATTTTGGTGACAGAAATTTTGTTTAAGAAATAATATTAGACTGCTACTAATTATATTATCTAAATTATAAAAGAGCTCGTACACAGGAAGTAAAACTACATGAATGTTGTACATTATGGAAGTCTTGGGTCCAATATGATGTTAACAATAGACGAGGGACCTTTGTGCAACAACAAGGATGTCTGGGTTGCCCAATCGAAAGTCTGAGGTTGATTCGCGAGGACGCATATGCAATTTCAAGAGTTTTGGGGTCCATTGGAGAAGAATCAAAAGGTTCAAGGGTCAACTATGAAAATAATCAAAAATCCACCATTGTGGAACTCCCGAGCTTTTCGATCTGAAGATAGCGCCGTGACGGCGAAAGGCAACGACTCCAGAGCTTCGGGACAGGCTATTCGACTCGAGCTCAGCCACGACGACGACTTGAAGCTGAGAGCGATGCGAGGAGGAGCTGGTGGATTGAAGACTCACGGTATGGAGGTTTAGGGGAAGGAGGCCATGACCGGATTAGAATCTACGACGGCGAGATTGAGGTGATGACAGAGGTTTCTGTTGATCGAGGAGCTTGGACTGGTGCTCTAATGGTGGAAAGGTCACAGATCGAGCGTAGACAAGGTGAAGAAGAAGACGTCGGAGCTCACCTCTTAGCGAGTCTGCAGCGATCAATGGCAGTAGGCACTAGATGTCGCTCGGAAAGACGCGAACTCGCCAGCGGCTTAGCGGAGCGGCGCGAACAGGACGCTGTGGAGAAGGCGAGCCAGCGGTTGGAGCCAGTGGTGGTACAAAGGCGCTAGATACTTTAGTCTAATTTGATCTGGTTTAACTTCACAGAATCTGATGGAATGAAAAGAATTAAGAACGAAATTGAATCTCTTTAGTGTGAATGATTGCAATGAGAGATAGAACTGAAAATAAGGAAGGAGATTAATTTGAGAGAGTTTTGAGATCCGTGGTATACGAGCAAATGGGGAAGGAAAATATCAACATAGGAGATGTCGTGTGATCTTGGATTATCAGAGAAATAATATAAAAAAAAAGAATATTTGGATTACAATTCTAACAGGTAACCGGTTGTACACGATCAAAAATAAATAGGGTAAAATGGTCATTGAATTCTCGACCAAATGCATTGAAAACCTAAATAGGGTATAGACCTAATTATCACATAATATTTGTGTGTAGAGTGCAAATACCCTTTTTTATGATTGAGTGCAATTATTTTACCGTTTTCCCCAGGGCCTATCCTGTTTGGTTAAGCCAATTAGTTAAGTTTTCTTCTTGTTCATCTCGCGGTTATTATTGAGATTTGATTTGTAATCACTCATTAGTTATCTTGCAAAAAACGTGATAGCCCGGCTGAAAGAATTGGTTTATATTTTTTTTCTTTTTTAGTAACTATTTAACAGAAGAAGAAAAAACAGAGTTGTTTAGAATTGGAATCATTCATACGTTGGTTCCTCCATATTCGATCACTATGTATGAAGTATTGTCTTCTTCCTATCAATTATTTGATCATCCTTTATATGTTAGTTAACATGAAACTTTGTGCATATTCCTCGTGCTAAAAATAGAAGTTGAATAGCATAAAGTTTTTTTTTTTTTTGTCACACAACTACTTCATTCATTCACTTAGTTAGGTGGGGGAATTAAATTTTCCACAGCCACCTCTTCTTGTTCATACAAAGATAAGGTTTTCTTTGCAAGCAAATCTGCTTCTCCATTCATCCCACGGGGAATCCACACAAACAAAACAGTAGTAAAAGAAGAGATTAGAATCTGGATATCCTCTGCTATTCCATAAATTTCCAACAGCGGTTCCTTATTGTTGATGGCCGAGATCAGCTGCAAGGAGTCTGATTCAAAGATAACCTCCTTCATTCTGTTTTTGTAACAGTCCTCCACCGCCTCCCTGAGCGCCAGACCTTCGGCGATTAAGGCTGACGAGACGAAGCTTACACCTCTCTGCTTCTCTGTCCTCTGTTCTTGTTTCTTCACTATCCAGGCCAAACCAGCTCTACCGGTTCGCTCCGACCACGAAGCGTCTGAGCGTACTGCCACTTCAAGTTGCTGTCTTGGCACAAGGGGTTGTCTGTGCGGTATCTTCTCCACCTTATCTTGTGCGTCCATCCATTCTTTAGCTGCAACTATTGCCTGTGTAAGTACATCAGCCGGATTCCCAGCAAAATTATCAAAGACATACTTATTTCTCGCTTTCCATAGCGACCATAAAATCCAAGGAACTAGAGGTGTGGTTGTGATTCCTGTAGGTGGGAGACATTGTTGACTTTGAAGAGACGTCCAATCGGCTCGTAAATCTGTTAATCCACTAACACCAGATCCATTTACGAAAGGAGCAAGACTCCATACCTCTCGCGCAAATGGACAGTGGAACAATAGATGATTAATAGATTCGGAGCCCCCACATCTCTTACACCGCGGGTCGACGCTTATATGGCGTTGAAGTAGCCTCTCTCCCACTGGAATAATGCCCTTTAGACACTTCCAAGTGAACATCTTTATTTTTGGTGCTAGTTTGAGACTCCACACTGTTTTCTTCCAGTCAAACTCGGCTGTGGCTTCTCCTTCAAGGATTTCTTCTGTCAATTCTGCCATGGCAACATGATACCCTGATTTGACAGAGTACTTGCCAGTCTTGGTCCCTAGCCATCTTCTTGAATCCGAGACTCTTTTTGTACTTGGTTGCAGCCTAAGAATCTGACTCTCAAAGAAAGGTAAGATTTCTTGTATCCTCTGTCTGTTCCAGTCTCCTGAGTTTGGCAGCATGAGGTCTTGGACTGTTAGATTGACTGTTTCCTGTGTGGCAGGTCCCATGGGGCGAAGCGGAGCTTCAAGGCTCAGCCATTGTTCCGTCCAGATATTGATCGAGCTCCCATCACCCACTACCCAACCGTAGTTCTTCATTAGTAGGTCTCTCCCTTTGAGTATACTGTTCCAACCATGGGAGGCTGCTGAAGGCGCATAACAGGTCAGGAGATTCCCATCCGGACAATATTTGTTTAAGAGCGTTCTGCCTAGGAGTCCGTCGGGGTTGTCAATCAATCTGCAGCTTATCTTAGCAAGAAAAGCTTCATTGAATGCCTGAATATCTCTAACTCCAAGACCTCCCGAACCTTTGGGGAGAGTTAATTTATCCCAAGAAATCCAAGCCATCTTTCTCTTTCCAGAATTACCATCCCACCAGAAGCGTTTTAAGGCCGATTCTATTCTTTGGCAAAGAGAAACCGGCAGCTTGAAGCAAGACATTGCATGTGAAGGGATGGGAGTGAGGACACTCTGAAGCATTACCAATTTTCCGGCGGGAGACAGGTACCGTTTAGACCAGCCGCAAGCTTTTTGTTTGATTCTTTCAATGATCGAAGCAAAAATATCCCTTTTACGGCGGCCAAATTGTTCGGGGAGTCCAAGATACTTTCCTACACCACCTTCTTTCTGTATTTGGAGCTCCGCGTGTACTCTTTGCTTTAGCTCCTTGGGGGCTCTTCGGGAGAAGGTGATTGAGGATTTTTCTTTATTGATTAGCTGGCCCGACGCCTCCTCATACTTGCTCAGAATCTCTTTGAGAGTTGCTGTGCTTTCTCTATCCGCACTTAGGAAGAACATGGTATCATCCGCAAAGAGGAGGTGGTTGATTCGGGGACTCCCCCTAGCAACCTTGAATCCTCGCATTCTTCTTCCTAGCTGTGCGTTGTTACAAAGACCCGAGAGCACTTCACTACATAAGATGAAAATGTAGGGTGAAAGGGGGTCGCCTTGGCGGATCCCTCTACTCGGTAAAACCATTCCTCTAGGCGAACCGTTGATGAGGAAGGAGTAAGTAACTGTAGAGATACACTGCATGATCAAACCAATCCAATGATGGTGAAATCCCAGTCTCTCAAGCACTGCCTCTATGAAGTCCCACTCGAGACGATCGTAAGCTTTACTCATGTCCGTCTTAACCGCCATCGACACTCTCTTCTCTGCTTTGGACGTCTTTAGTGTGTGCAGGACCTCATGAGTAATCAGTATGTTGTCCCCAATCGCTCGTCCGGGAACAAACGCAGACTGGTTCTCCGATATGAGTTTCTGGAGTAGCGGCTGTAATCTCTTCTGCAAGATTTTTGAATAAATCTTATAGTACACGTTGCACAGCGCGATCGGGCGATAATCGGATACCCGCTGGGGGCTCTTTATCTTGGGGATCAAACAGACATGTGTGGCGTTGATGTCTTCTGGGAGCTTTCCTTCTCTGAATGCCGCCTGAACTTCTCCTACAATGTCCGGTCCAATTTCATTCCAGTGGGTATGGTAGAAGCTAGCCGAGAACCCGTCTGGACCTGGGGCTTTCTCTCCATTAACTGCCCAAATGGCCTCCTTGATCTCTTCCGCAGTTGGCACTGCTATCAACTCTTCGTTATCTTCCTGAGTTATTATCGGCTGGAGAGCTTCAGAGACGACCTCTGTTCTGTTTCCCTGCTCCGAGGTGAACATTTTCGTATAATAGTCTAACACTGTCATCGCAATCTCCTCTTCCTTATAGACCATGTTACCCTCGGCGTCTTCGAGAACTGTAAAGGCATTAGCTCTGCGCCTATTTTTCGTAGTGGCATGAAAGAAACCTGAGTTTCTGTCTCCCAGCTGGAGCCATAAGAGCCTGCTCCGTTGTTTCCAAAACGCTTCCTCAGCAAGATAAGCATTATTCAGGGCCGCATTAATCTCTTTGATCAACTCTGTGTCGTTCAAAGGGCTGGTAAGGGCTTTTTCTAGTTCCTGTTTGTTCTTCTCAATAAGCTCTTTGCTATTTCTTTGTTGGAGTTTGTTCCAGGCTGCAATCGCACTTCTGGTGGAGGCGAATAGCATAAAGTTTAAACCCTATTTTTACTCATCACTGTTAAAACAAACCCATCACGAGAATGAATGAATTACAATCAAAATTCGACGTGAGTAAAAACCTAACAAGAAAAAAAAACTTTTTAAAGCTGACTAAGATAGAAGTTTATTTAACTCGAATGAAAGATTAGTTTTGATTGAGTTTCTGGCTGAGTCGATAGGTAAATCAAATTTATATACCATATTCAAAAAGATCTGCTTATTTTTCAATTTCTTTTTCTACTTGTCACAAGCGGTTTAAGATAGCTGTTTTAAATTTAACTGGAAGACTTCCTATAAATACCGATACAATGTGTCTGATTACTCAACTCACTCCAAAACAAAACAAAAGAAAAACAATCACAATCATGTCATCATCCCTATTGCTCTCCTTTCTCATCGCTCTCTTGTTGGCTGCAGCTGTCTGCACCCACGGACAAGTACTACCGCCACCGGTGACGGACACGGACGGAAACATCGTTCGTGTCAATGAACGATACATCATCCAACCAGTCAATACCGGGATTAACGGAGGTGGTCTTATCCCAGTTGCTGCTATACTTCCCTCTTGTCCACTTGGCATCACCGAAGCATTTCCGGGGGAATCGGGTGTGCTGGTTAGGATCGCATTTCCACCGTGGTTGATCCCTCCCATACTGCCACTCACCATTGTCCGTACAAATACCGACATGACCATCGAGTTCCAGTCCAACATCTGCAATCGCATCTCCAAGTTCTGGGAAGTAGATGAATTCGCACAGAATCCCAACCAGCCTGAGATTCTCATCGGTGGTAACCAAAGGAGACGAAATAGCTGGTTTAGAATAGAGAGAGCCGGAAAAGAAGCACAAACAAACATTTACAAATTTACCACTTCTGCCGGAACCGTTGGAACCATCTCAGGGGCCTTGGACAGTCCACAACTAGTTCTCACCAATGATGTGGATAAGACCATATTCGTCAAATTCATCAGAGATGTTAGTACCGTTGTTACTTCTACTTCTCGTGTTGAAAAGTAATGACTAAGGATGGTCCCATTTTGTTAATCGTGAAACCTTGTAATGTAAAAGCCAAAGACTCGGTCAATGGCCAAATATAAGGGGTTGAGATTAATACCGCAAGTACGCTTGCTCCTAAACTTTTATGTACTGTCAGAATAAATTATGTTTTTCAAACATGAAATTTGATATTTAATTATATATCTGTTCTTTTGTCCAAAAATAAATTATATATCTGTTCTGTTAAAAGTAAACTCCAAATTTATATATTTTCAAATCGGTCTGATTTATTTTTAATTTACTAAGTCCGTTTCCAAATGAAATATGTTTTGAATTTTCTCATATATTATGAAAACATAATAAATTTTGATTATCAATACATTATTTTGTAGTTAATCATTTTCTACAATTTTTACCTGGTCAAAATATAATATACACAATTTAATTTCTTCGAAATCTACAATTTATCATTATACCTAAGAAATATATGGTGAAATATTTTTACCAAAAAATACATTGAAAACATTAAAAATATCTTTTTCTGAGAATGGATCTTTCTAAAATAGAGAAAGTATCTTATAAACTTCATTTGCTTAGCCCGCTTATCTAATTTTCTCTATGGGCCTATAAAAATGATATGTATATTTAGGAATGTTCAATCAGGTAAAACTGAACCAACTAAAATTAAACCAACTAAAATTAAACCAAACTGAAAAAAAAAGTAGTTTGGATTTGGTAATACTGAATATACTGAATAAATGCTATTTTTAAAAAAAGTACGGTATATGGATATGGTTTGGTATATAAACCAACCAAACAGATTAAACCGATCAATTAAAATATAGTAATATAATTATATGTAAATTTTATAATATAATTAATAAAATACACATAATTTATTTTATGATATGATCTTCATATTTAAAATGAAGTTTTTAGTATTTTGATATTTAATTTTAAGTTAAAAGTTATTTTCATTTTATCAAACTAAATAAAACATAATCTTTTATCTTTTTGTTGACAAATATATATGCTAATATTTAATTATTTATAACATATGGATACTAATTTTTATTATTTTATTCTGTAAAAAAATTATTATTATTATTTTAACTTAATATGTTATTAATTATTTTAAATAGTAGAAAAATTGTCTATTTAAAAACCGGAATATCTGCAGGTTATATAAAAGCTGATATCTAATCAAAAAAGTATAATTCATTAATATTATAAAAGAAATAATTTATAGATTTGGTATAAAACCAAACTGAACCAAAGTAAATGTGATTTTATATGATAATTATTTTTTATAAATCGAAAAACTAAAAACAAAAAAAAATGAAGCAGAAACAAATTGATATCTGGATTGAACACTGTAATTCAGAAAGGTTGAAGTCAAAACTGGAGCTATAACAAAAATAGTCAAAACTGGAGCTATAACAAAAATAAGAGGAGGAATAAATCTAACGTTTGAAAGTATTTAAAAGGAAATAAATAAATAAATAAATATTTCTTCCATTTCAAGATTTTTGCTTACGTATTAAAAATAATTATGTTTGATCTTTGGTTAATACTGTTTGATTTATTAATTAGTAATTTTAAAGAATAAAATTAAAATTGTAAAATACATTTATCATATGCATTAAAATGATATTTATATTAAAAACAAGTTTTAAGAGAATAAAACGATATTAATAAAAATGAAAATATAATATTGCATCCGCTAATAAGGCATCACTCGTTTAATAAACACAGATGACAGAAAGACTAATCTCTTACTGGTCACACGCAGATTTACACCAGAAAATCAAAAATGAGTTAATCTATCATATCTTTGTCATTCTTATTGATTTGCGTTGAATAGTATTTTTTAGCAATGAAAGCATTTCTAACTCATTATTATCTTTACTTTTATTTATAATAGTATTTAGAAGTGTTGGGGATAATATTGGTAAGAGTTTTAGCATTATGTTTTTGGCTGTAGAATTTATTTTGTAGAATTATTTGCTTTAATTTTTTTTGTTGTAGTTTTCTAAAGCACTTTTTTTTTTGGAAATAAAGCTCGCTACAATTATATTTTTGATTTTGTAGAGATATTTTTGCTGTGAGTTTTTTAAAGAAAGGAAATCTCGATTGATTGACATATATAACTCTAGATTAAATTTTGGCTGTCTAGAGCATCTACAACCATAACCAATCATCCTTATAGTCAATCCAATTCATTTTTATTTTTTTCACCGTAATAGAAATTGCTACTTTTTATTATAAATGAATCATATAAGAATGAATAATAATCCTCTATTTTTATTTATGTTTTAAAACTGTTATCTTAGAAAATATATTGGAATATAATTATTTTTATTATAAAGTTTCTCTATTTTATAGGTAAACTAGTAAAATGCATTGGAGATAGTATCAACCACTTATCAAAACACTGGGAAATCTATTCTGATGTTTGTAAAATTTTTAGAAGAAAAACAGTTTCTCTTCTTTTTACTTTTTTCCTTATTCTAATTGGTAATATATTTTATTTGGAAGAAGTTCAAAAAAAATAAAATAAAGTTTATTAGAAACCACCAATGATGATTATGCCATAACTATTTATAAAAAAAGGCAGAAATGTTTACAATGATTCAATACGTTGGTTCCCCCACCCTCACAGACGCTTTGAAGAACTGTTTTCTTCCCATCAATTATTTGCTCATCCTTCCGTACAAAAAAAACAAATTATTTGCTCATCCTTTTATGTGTTAGTTACATGAACAGTTTTGCATGTTCCTCGTGCTAAAAAATCGAAGTTTGAGTTGATTAGCGTAAAGTCTAAACCCCTAGTTGAACAAAATGTGTGATCAAATTAGTAAAGGCACACAGTTACGTCGTCTCTTTTCAGTCAGAAACAGAGAAAATAATAATATTAGCCCAGAAACGTTTCTGAGATGTTGGAAACCATAAACGTTTTAGTAAGTTTTTAATAAAAAGTTTTTTTTACATAATTGGAAACCTTTTTCAGTGTAAATGTAACATCCCGAGTTGTGATATGTGAAAAGGCTTAAGAGAATTGATTTGGCTACCTATATCACCAAAGTTGACTTACCTTTTCCGTCACACCTCCGTTTAGAACTCCAGAGTTAAGCGTGCTTGGGCTGGAGTAGTGAAAGGATGGGTGACCTATGGGAAGTGATTCGCGATACCGTGTAAGTGAGGCCAAAACACGGGGAAAAGTCGGGTGGTGATTGCAGGGTCAGTAAACAATGATTTCGAGCCTTGGAAAAATTAACGACCAACCGTCGGATGGGATGGGAGGCCGAGAGAGCGGGCGTGGGTGGCCCATTAGCCGTGGGCGGGTCGGGGCGTTACAAGTGGTAT
Organism: Raphanus sativus; assembly: GCF_000801105.2. NCBI lineage: Eukaryota > Viridiplantae > Streptophyta > Magnoliopsida > Brassicales > Brassicaceae > Raphanus > Raphanus sativus. The sequence goes on along the minus strand of NC_079519.1, from coordinate 4,555,733 downwards.
CAGAGCTGGTTAGCCGTCTCAGTTCTGACCTGAGAGGCGTCTTGAGACCTGTCGTGGGGTGCAACGAGGGCGTTGCGTTCTTTGAGAAGGGATGAATTGTAACATCCCGAGTTGTGATATGTGAAAAGGCTTAAGAGAATTGATTTGGCTACCTATATCACCAAAGTTGACTTACTTTTTCCGTCACACCTCCGTTTAGAACTCCAGAGTTAAGCGTGCTTGGGCTGGAGTAGTGAAAGGATGGGTGACCTATCGGGAAGTGATTCGCGATACCGTGTAAGTGAGGCCAAAACACGGGGAAAAGTCGGGTGGTGATTGCAGGGTCAGTAAACAATGATTTCGAGCCTTGGAAAAATTAACGACCAACCGTCGGATGGGATGGGACCCACGGGCCGAGAGAGCGGGCGTGGGTGGCCCATTAGCCGTGGACGGGTCGGGGCGTTACAGTAAATTTTTTGAAAAAAAATTGAGCACCATAATCCAATGTTTATTTCGCTATGTTCAAGACCATCCATATATTAGTCTATTAGCTGTGAATTGCATGGGATTCTCCATTCCGTGGCTAATTCAAAGTTTTTAAGGTGACTCTTCATAAAGTTCTATTTTTGTTTTTAACTTCCTTTATATTTTTTCAGGAAATATTACTTTTTCATCTTATTCTCACTTGTTAAGATGACTAGAACAATACAAAAAAGTGGACTGAACCTGAATCAGACTCTGCTTCGTTTTGCTTCACTTCTTCAAAAGCGAGAGCGGTGGAGGAAAAACAATACTTATCAAATTGAAGTGAAATGAGAGAATCGTGGAACGATCATGCAGTGTCATCGCGGCTGAAAAGTGAATAAAAAGAGAAACTGCCAATAGCTTAAATATTTTAAAGTCAGCGAACAATGTGAAGTTAGAGGTATACACGAATTGTAGCACCATTTTTAATATCCAGACATCATGAAGGATCAGAATAGATAAAAGAGAGAAAATGTTAACCATCATAGCTGATCATATCGTCCATTCCATGTGGCTCTTACTTAATTCATCTTATCGACTTGTTTTAATAGTATTTTTAGCTATAAATCAATTATTAAAAGACTACGAAATTTAATGTGATGTTTGTAAAGTTTATCAAAAGAAAAACGATTTCTCTTCTTTCTTCTTTTTTTATATTTCTGACTTTTTTGGTCATGAATTTTATTGCTATAAGCCTTAAGTCTATAACTATTTACAAAAAGAAGAAAACGAAATGTTTAGAATCATTCGTACGTCGGTTTCCCCATCATATCACTTTGTTTGAAGTATTGTCTTCTTCCCATTATTTATTCGAACATCCTTTATATGTTAGTTAAACTGAACTGTTTTGCATGTTCCTCGTGCTAAAAAGAAAAAAAAAATCTTGGTAAACATCGTAATTTGAATTGATTAGCATAAAGTGTAAGCCCTTGTTTTCAACTGTCACAGCTAAAACCAACCCTTCACGAGAATGAATAAGTTAGATGAACCTATAACCTAAATCGATTATTGAAGAAAAGTACCTTTTCCCCTTAATTATTCAAACTTATATTTTTTTGTAGCACGCGGAACATGCAAAACATTCATGTTAACTAACTTTTAAAGGACGATCAAATATATGTTTTTTTTCTTTTTTTTGACGACAAAAAAAAAATTTGATCGTCCTTTAAAAAGTTAGTTAACATGAATGTTTTGCATGTTCCGCGTGCTACAAAAAAATATAAGTTTGAATTGAACAGCAAAAGTCTAAACCCCTGTTTTCATCACTCACTGAAACCAACCCGTCACGTGAATGAATGAAATGTTAATCTTTAAGCTGTTTTGAATTTACTTGCAAGACTTCTTATAAATACCGATACATTGCGTCTAAATCTCTATAGCTCTCAACTCAATCAAACAAACAATCACAATCATGTCATCATTCCCATTGGTCTCTTTTCTCGTCACTCTCCTGTTGGCTGCAGCCGTCTGCACCCACGGACAAGAACTGGTGACAGACACCAACGGAAACATAGTTCGACTCAATGATCAATACTTCATCCAACCAGTCAATACCGGGAATAACGGAGGTGGTATTGTCCCACTTGCTTCTAAAATTTCCCTTTGTCTACTTGGCATCACCCAAGCACTTCCGGACGAACCGGGCGTGCGGGTTAGCTTCTCCTTTCCACAGACGTTGATCCCTCCCATACCATTCACCCCTGTACTTACAAATGTCGATATAACCATCGAGTTCAAGTCCAACATATGCAAGGAGTTCTCCAAGTTCTGGGAAGTCGATGCATCCGCACTGGTTTCCGAAGAGCCTGCAATTCAAATCAATGGTAACCCGCGGCGAAGAAACAGCCGGTTTAAGATAGAGAAAGTGGGAAAAGAAGGAAGAACAAACATTTACAGATTTACTACTTCTGATGGAACCGTGGGAGCTGTCCCAGGGGCCTTGGAGAGTACACAGCTAGTTCTCACCAATGATGTGGCTAAGACCATATTTGTCAAATTCATCAAATTTAATGCTGTTACTACCGATGTTGCTTCTACTTCTCGTGTTGAGAAGTTAGGACTAAGGATGATTTTGTAATGTAAAAGCCAAAGACTCCGTCCATGGCCAAAAATAAGGGGTTGAGATTAATACCCGCACGTACGCATGCACGTAAACTTTTTTTCTACTGTCAGGATAAGTAAAATATAAGCTATGTTTTGAAACATGAAATTCTATTTTCAGTATCCTAATCCCCTTATTATTAATAGAGAAGCAATTAATAAGAGTAACCTTGCTTTGGTAGATTAATTTCAATTTTGCCATTATTGCTGATGTGGCAAGCTCACAGCTCTCCTCATCAATCTTAGTTAACAAGCCTTTAATTACTAGGAAATTTACAAGTATTACCATTGGTATCTATTATACATTTTTTCTTTAACATAGGATATTACACGGTACATAAAATAAGTCAATAATTCACTTTAATTGTCAAGCTTTCTTAACGGGTTTTTTCCACCACAACTTCGTATATAATCTCTAAAAGCTCGAACTGTTTTACAATGGAACTCACTCCAGCAAAATAATTGACTTATTCATTCTCACCTACGATATTAACGAAACGTATCCCAATTAAAACATATTGTCATGCACAAAAATCAAGCAGAAGACAATATATATTGTAATTGTCTTTGTTCATGACAATATGTCATTCGGTTCAAAATAATGTCAAGTTATTTTGTACAAGCATATTCTCAATAATTAAACTCAAGCTTACTACCACACTTTCTGTTCAAAACGATATGTCATATTTGCTCTATAAAACATATTAATCAGAATTAAACTCAAACTTACTATCACACCTATTGGCACCAGTTCTCCTAAAGAATTGGATCCAAGATGTCTCAAAGTCTTATTTCATTGTACTCAGAGACATTTTGACATTAACATTTCGAAGTCTTATTCATTAATATAAACTAATGAATTTACACGTACCAAAGACACTTAATCCATTATACAAGCATGTTGACGAACAATACTCACTAACTCAACTTAAGTTGTGCACATCTCATGTTAATGTTTAAAATTTTTGAAACAAAAATCAAAAGCAACTCATACAATAGAGAAGCTGTTTAACTCAGACAACATATATTTGAAATTATGATTTATTATATTCCATTCTATGATCCGGCTATCGTTCCATATCTTATACGTATGTTTTAGCTCATATGTTTATATCTTTCATGTGACCTTGAGTTATGTTTTATGTGCAGACAGAGTGAATCTCTCCTCAGTATAGGCGTAATGCATCAGTTAATTATGTAATTATTTTTGAATATATGTTAAGAAATAAATATAGAATGTTGTTAATGTGAAACTTTCTTATTCACGGCAAATCAAAGTATATAAATTGATAACTTCAAATTTTGGTAAGATATGATTGAGCGCATCAATCTAAATTAAATATCTTGCTAAAAGCCGGTAATTTTAATATCGTGCTTTGATTATAAAATATTCTAATTAATCACATTGACTATATATATATGTATTAATTTTGTAAGTGAGTCACTATATATGTCTTCTTACAATAAAAAACCTTATAAAGATAGATCTATTTTTTATGTAAGATTCCAATCACCTCATATAGAAGATACAAAACGAAGTTTGAAGAAACATTTCAGCTTCTTATTCAATTTTTTTTTGCAGTTTCATTATAGGGTTTTTGTGTTATATTTTTTATTTTTTATATGATATTGTCTACATACTTTCAGTAAGATTTATTGTAAACAAATACAACAATGATTGTTAGATTAACTTAATTGACAAATTAATGAGAGAAAATATTATATTCACTGGTTTGTTTTCCAACATAAAAGGTTTTGATCTATAATTAAGTTAACTGATAGAAAAAATGTTAAGAACCGTATTTTCTGGGTAACAATTTGTTCCCCTCGGTTCTCAAAACAAAAAAAACACTATATTTTGAATAAAAATATCACATTAATACTAATTAATAAAATATCATATTTTAATACTAAAAATATCACATTAATACTAATTAATACTAATTAATTAATACTAGCACATATATAAAAATATCACATTAATACTAATTAATAAAATCTTATAGTAAATATATAAATTATAAATATAAATACATAACTAAATATTAAACTACAAGAAAAAACACTATATTTTGAAGCTTGCAAAACTTGAAATACTCTATTTTAGAGTTTGCAAAACTCTAAATTTGAAGTTTCAATATGTTCTTCTCCAAAAGGAAAACTTCAAACATAACTTCAAAATTATTTATATTTTTACACTATGGTCTTTATATTTGTCATAATAATATAAATCCATAAAACTTATAAATAACTAGCACATATATAAAAATATCACATTAATACTAATTAATAAAAATCTTATAGTAAATATATAAATTATAAATATAAATACATAACTAAATATTAAACTACAAGAAAAACACTATATTTTGAAGCTTGCAAAACTTCAAATACTCTATTTTAGAGTTTGCAAAACTCTAAATTTTAAGTTTCAATATGTTCTTCTCCAAAAGGAAAACTTCAAACATAACTTCAAAATTATTTGTATTTTACACTATGGTCTTTATATTTGTCATAATTAATATAAATTCATAAAACTTTTAAATAACTAGCACATATATAAAAATATCACATTAATACTAATTAATAAAATCTTATAGTAAATATATAAATTATAAATATAAAAACTCAACTAAATATTAAACTAAAAGAAAAACACTATATATTGAAGCTTGCAAAACTTCATATTTGAAGTTTAAAGATGTTTTTAAACTTCATATTTGAAGTCTAAAGATGTTTTTAAATCTTAAAACTTCTTATGTTAAGGTTTATATTTAGTTTATTTTTATGTGTAAAACTAAAATTTATGAAAACAAATATGAAATATTATAAAATATGATTTTCTAAAGATTAAAATGATAAACAACAAAATATCTAAAAATCATAAAATGTAATATGTAATGGTAAGGACCAAAATGCAAATAAAGATGTGAAACTTCAAATTTGAAGTTTTGAGTAGTGACACTCTATATTTGAAGTTTCACTACTAAAAACTTTAAATTTGAAGTTTTGAAATTTGCTTTTGGAGAACAAAAAACTTCAAATATGAAGTTATAGAGTATTTTTTGGAAATACTCTTACAAAAATTTGTATCACTTATATAAAATATTTATAGGTGAGCAATTAATAATGGTAATTCAACAGTTTTAGTTATGATTAGTACGGCTCTCAGAGCATCTCCAATGCAAAATTCTATTTTTCTTCCAAAATAGAGTAAAAATGAATATAGAATAAAAATGTTCCAACCCTACTTCATTTTTCACTCTACAATGGAATCATAAACACAAAAAAAAAAGAAAAAGATTACTTCACTAATGGAGTAAACTTCAGAAATTAGATATGAAGTTGGGTTGGAGCATTTATTATTTCATATTCATTTTTACTTTTTTTTTAAAGAAAAATGGAGTTGGATTAGAAATAATCTAAGGCTTTTTGTATCATTTAATAGTTCTGAACTTTGTTACCAGAATATACTGTACTTTCTCTGGATTTTTTAAAAATTGGTGTTTTAAGATATATACATATATTAAAAAATTAAATACATACTCTTATTTATTAGTTTTGGTTAGTTTTATTTGTTTTCTAATAAAGTATACCACTCAATTTTTAAAATTTAATTTAATTTTTGTTTTAACGAAAATCAATTTTTGTATACAAGGAAAAAGTGAAAACATCAATAATTTGTATATAGAGGGAGGAAAAAAGTGTTACGTATTAAATTAATAAGTTGAACTTACATATTATACATGTTATCTATAATATATCATAACTAAAACCAGGGGGAGGGAGAGAGGAGGGTGTGGGGTCAGGTGACCCCAGTAAAATTGGAGGACAAATTTTTTTCAATGTATTTTTTTTTAAATTATTATAATACTTAATTAAAATTTAACATTTGACCCCACTCATTTATGTATATACTTTTATATGTCCCATTAATTTTGTAAAAAAATTATTTCTATAATAATAAAGTTTACATATAAAATTTATATATTATGACTCCAATTAAAAAAAATTTCGGGCTCCGCCAGTGACTAAAACTATTGTTTTAACAACTAAAATTATTTGTTTAACACTTTCACCCCGCGCAATGCGCGGGTCTTCACCTAGTAAATATTATTTGTTTTCGATCATTCGTAAATCGCTGTATATACTTGTAATTACCTTATAAAATTCCTTTGTTTAGCCATTCGCTTACCTAGTTTTCTCTATGGGCTAGGAGAGTTTTTATTTGTCAACAGTACAATACAGATGAAAGACTAATCTCTTACTTTTACTGCGCACGCAATTTTAGATTTAGCGGTAGAGACAACTCTCAGTGGGCTAGTAGGATTGACTCAACACTTTAACAGTAAAATACAGATAAAATACTAAGAACACCATTAACCTTAGCACTCCGGGATGCTTAATCACTTTTTAGTAATAAATAGGTGCTAAACACTTTTTTAAGCAATTTCTAATTTTTGTCCTCCAATACAAGTATCTTATTTAGAGGTTCTTAAAAAAATTAAACATTGTTTTATTTAAGATTAGGGCCGGCCCGCCCTACGGGCGGGATGTGAATCTTAAAACAATTTCAGCAATTAAGTAAACATATAATATAAATTTTTATCATATAAAAATATACATATTAGTTAAATTTTGTACATGTCATTGTAATTGAATATTTTTAGTTCACAATGAGAAATCTGTGATTGAGTTTAAATTTCTATAACAAAATGCAAATGATTTTAAAATCATGCGGAAAATATCTTTTTAATATATATATATATATATATATATAATATATATAATTAAATATTTAAATAGAATATCTTTGATATATATATATATATATTGCTTACAGTAAACTAAATTTTAATTTTCAAACAACACTTAGGAAATACTAAAACGATTTTACTTTTGAATTTTTATTTATATATATTTCTTTCTATCAGAATTTGCGAATGAATTATTTTTTAAACCTAACAATATTATGGATGTACTAATTAGTTACTTTGTTTTCTAAAATTATTACTTTTATAATTATGTCAAAATAATTTCTGCTGTATTGATTATATTTTGTGAGGTGTGTACCACTTGCGTTGATTTATTTGATATGTATTTGTTTTAAAAGTATTGATGAATACCAATACATAATATTCTTTTATTTTTCGTGTTGTATTTTGTGGCATACTAAGCATATTTGGTGGAACAGAAGACTATCATTATTGTTGTTTGCGTGCTTGTCAAGTCAGTTACGGTGCGAATAATCCATAATCCGAGTATGAAAAATAGTTACCACCGTTATTGAGTAAACAAACTAATATTATTTTTTTTACTTGTTGTTTTAAAAGAGAATGTTTTCGGTAAAATAGGTTCATTAAATTATAACAATAAAGATCAGAACGATACTTCATTTTCAAGTCCACCAATAGACCAGCTCGCAAAAAATAAAAATTCTAGCCCTGTTATAAAATGACTAAAGTAAGTTTGTAATGGACAGATTTTGATATCACGGTTCAAAAGTCGATGAATTTTCCTAGTGAAGCAACACTGTTGGGATTCTTTAGTATTTGAGTTCATCAAGTATACAACATACTGCGTGGCATTCTGAGAAAAGAAGTCTTGATCCAGCAATGCTATATCATACGTTAGAAACAACACATTAACCCTAGTACTGTAATAAGAAGACGTCTCCATTAATTTGAAAAAAAAAAAACATCTCCATTACTCTGTATAATCTTTTTCTTTTTTGTTTACTAAAATTTTGGAACAGCAAGAATTCCACCGAACAAAGTCGCACTGATAAACAAATTAAAGATCTATTTTGAAATTATGACTTTGTTTACTAACTTCGTCGGTGTAACACAACGCATGATAAATAGAACACATAAGAAGTAAAGCACACTGATCTGTAGCTTTGCAGAACAAAAGTAAAAGATCTACACTTGCAATAGAAAAGATCAATAATAATCCAAATCTTGACAGAATTTTAACAGCTTTCAGAGAACAATAAGTAGGGAGAAAAAAAATCTTCGCAGAATCTTGGGTAGAGAAATCGATTGTAAGCAGCTAGATATTCTCAAGAATACCAAAGAACATCATGTTCTGGAGTGAACCTTTTGTCTCCCACATCCCACCGTCCGTTACGCTCAAAGGACAAAGCACAACTGCCAGAAATAAAGACACAATATTAAACAGTTCAACATTAAAAACTTGTCTTTAAAAAGCAGACCTCATTGACGAACAAAATGACCCTCACAATTCTTAATGAAACTTCAGATAACTCAAAAACAATTGCTTGTAGAGTCTTTCCCAACCTCATCTGCTCAATTTGTAGATTAGACTCAGCATAGATACAATCACAAAGAGTCACCGCGATTCCGAACTCTCTGTAATCTAAAGAAAAGTAGATCTTAGTTATATGCAATGGAAGTAACATGAAAATATTTTCATGATCTAAACACCAACCTCTTGATGACATGGCGGAGAGCTTAAAAATTCCCAGATGCCTTAGCTGTGCGAAAGGAGAAGCAGTTAGAGATCAAAGAAAAAAATGTTCACATTTTTACATATAAGAAAAAGCTTAGAAACTGAGATAGTACTGCTTATGCGTCCTAGATCTTCAAAGGATCCAACAGTGAGAATAAGTCTTATTGGAACTGAAGCAGCCATATACTTTGAACCAAGTGAAGAAACCCTTACTGCTCATCTAAAACACAAAATCGAGTTTCTCAATCTAGAGTAACATGCAATTTAATTGAAACACGAAACACAATCATAATTTCAGTATATATTAAGAATACATCACATTGTGCTACACTAAGAAAAGAAGAAACTAACCGGTTAGAGGAGCGATGATGATTGACGGCGAAGAAGGAGATGGTGACTGCAAAACATGAACAATACAAAAAAAAATCAACAAACGTATGCAAAATCAAGAGTACAGATGATGATGATGATCTACAGAAAGTAAAGTTACCTTTTATAGGGTTAGAGACACCGCCTTACAGATCAAAACAAAGCATTGAAAACTACATAGTGGGAGAGTGTATCAATTGGAGTTAACACAAACCCATAACTCGGACCGTTTCATATATTAGGGAGAAGCAAAAACGTCAACTCGTCGCCGTTGACGCAGAAGAGAGACGATCTTTTTTTCAATCAAACAAAATTAGGATTGGAGCGCAGAACAATCTAACTGGGCCAGATACACCTTCTACTTTCAAGCCCAACCACACATACGAACGAAGCCCATGACGAAATAAGTTTAATGAAACGCTGCACTTTGCAAACAGGACACATGTCAACGCCAGGATCAACGAATTTGTGACCTGGAATCTGACGTGTCACCAGGAGAGAAACATCCTTTCTTTATAGTAATAGATATAATTTTATTTATGATATAAAACATTTTAAAAGATCAAAAAAATATATTAAGAAACACTTTGGTTTGTAAAAGCTCTTGCCATCATCAGAAAGTAAGCCAACATTATTTGAAACATCCTATACAAATTTGACATATACATTCTACAGAAAAAACTTAAAATATGTTGAAGAGATGTGATGCTTTGCTTCCTACCAATATGGAAAAGATCATTTAACATGAAAACAAAAAACTTACATCTGCTTTATAATCCACAACAAAAGAGGTCTGACCCGTTTATGAGAACTTTCGACCCAATACTTATTTGGATTGGAGTAACTAAACTACCCAGCTCTCGTTGCAGAGATATCATCACTATCCTGAAAGAAACCCAATACACATGTCAAATCTCTCTCTAGAATTGTATTAATAGAAAAGAAACAGACAATTATTTTGGGACGTAAGGTCTATAGGCTACTAGTATAATGTAATCAGCATTCATGTAAGGGTTTCAGACTAAACTCAAAGACAAGATAATACTTTCAAGTGACTCTGTAAGATAGTTGCAGCTTTAATATCTTACGGTTATTGCCACACACAACTTCCTATAAATGCCAATAAAATCTAGGGAAAGTTAGTATTTTATTTCTAAACTATTTATAATTCATATATGTAATATTTAAGTATTTGTACAAAATTATTTCTGAATTATTTGTTTACTGCGCAAAAAATTAAGTTTGAAACAATCAATCGTTAACACATAAATAGAAAACTAACGATTTTAGTCCAACTTTTAACAACTGATTATTTTATCATAATTTTACACAGTCAACGATTAGTTCAGAAATAATTTTCTAAAAATGATATTTAAATATTAAATATGTCAATTGCAAATAGTTAGGAAATAAAAAAATCATACTTTTGTTATGTCCATATAAAAAATTATATGAAAAGAAAAATATTAAAAGTACTGTTTACAACTTTGTAATTTATATATATAAATATCCAAATAACTGAATTACTCTAAATACCTGAATTTTTGTTTTTCGAGGTTATCTCTGGTTTTAAAGCGTTTGGGATTTTTTTCTTTTAACCATGAATTAAACCATCTATTTCTAATTCGTTTCCACTACAAGATTTATATGAAAATAAAAACATGACCTAAATCCGACATTATCCGAACTGATTCGATCCAAAAATGTGTGGTTCCTTAACGGCTCTTAAATATCCTAACTCGAATAACACAAAAATCAAATAATCTAAATCCAAAACACAAATTCCCAAAATTATGAGCTGTCAAAATAAATTACTTTCAGTTATAGATGTTAAAACTCAAATATTAAATTTAAACTAAAAAAGAGTAATTTTTAAACTGAAAAATATTATCCCACGCTTTCAGAGCGCGTGTCAAAATCTAGTATGTTTGTTAAAATCAACCGTTTTGCATTTTCGTTGTGCTAACATGCGAAATTTGAAGATTAGCCTAAAGTATAACCCATCTTTGCAAATGCTTTGCCCTCGAGCCAAAAAAAGAATTTCAGGCTTTTTAATAATAAAAACACACACAATTTTTACATATTTTTAAATATATATTTTATAGATTGAGTTTAAATTTCTATAACATTACTACATCCAACCGATCAGTAACGGGATTAACGGCGGTAGTCTTGCTCCACTTGCTGGTATAAATCCCTATTGTGAACCACGTCCTATTAGCGAAACATTTACGGGAGAACCGGGCGTGCCAGTTAGCATAGCATATCCACCGTGGTTCCTCACGCCACTAAAAGTTGTCAAAACAAATTTCAGTATAACCGTCGAGTTCAAGTCCAACGATGACTGTAAGGAGCTATCCAAGTTCTGCAAGTTGAAGAAGGGGATTTTACTGAGCCTCCAATTCTCACCGGTGGAAGACCTGAGAAACTAAATAGCCGGTTTCAGATAGAGAAAGTCGGAGAAGATGGCACAAACATTTACAAGTTGACCACTTCTACCGGCACCGTCGGAGCCATCCCAATATTTGGAACTATACCACAGCGAATTCTACACCTCACCAATGATGTGGCTAAGATCATATACGTCAAATTCATCAAAGTTGATGTTAGTTCTACTTCTCGTGTTAAGAAGTTAGGTCTAAGGATGATCCCATTCTACTAATCAAGACCATGTAATGTTAAACTTTAAGACTCGGCCCATGACCAAAAATAAGGGGTTGTAATAATACCCGTCAGGATAAATAAAATAAAATCATGTTTTCAAACATTAAATTTGATATCCAATATCCTAATTCTGTTAAAAAGTTAACTAACCAAACAAACTTAAATAGAACTCCCAAATTATTTATTATCAAGCAATCAAATCATTGTGATATACTCCCTCTGTTTTTAAAAGATTCATGTTTTAGAAAAAAAATTTGTTTCAAAAAGATACATTTTCTACATTTTCAAGACATTAATTGATGAAAAATTGTATATTTCCAAAAATATAATTGTATTTATTAAAAATTTTTCAAAATTTTGGGGAATTGTTAATTAATAAAAACAATGCATTGGTAACTAAAATTTTATGTTTTTCTTAATAAGTGTGAAAAATCTAAAACATGGATCTATATAAACAGAGGGAGTATGTTCTTCTCACACTTTCTTACATATACAATGTCTAGCCATTGAATTTGAGTCTATCTATGTTAACACATAATTTTCATGATGGTTTCATATTGTTAAACGGGCATATTGGTTCCCCGCGTAATCATCAATTTTCAAAAGCGTAAGTATTCAGAAGCACAAGCATAAGCAACCATTCAAAACCAAATAGTTAAATTTTAAGCTTTTTATCCCTCGTGGTAAAAATCCAAGTTGGAAGTGAATAGCATAAAGTCTAAACCCCTATTTTCAACCCTCACTGCTAAAACGAGCCATTTCATACACGTCCATTTTATGAATCAACGCTCAGGTATTTTACGTATTTTTTCTGAATTCCCCGAAGCAATGAAAGATTATATCAGGGGACATGCATATGTCTTCTATAGCTATAAATCCTTGATTCCATTTAGACGTTTTGATTAAGTTTAAGTTCTCTGAGATGTTTAGAATCACTCATAGTTGGTCTTCTGTATGAATTATTGTCTTCTTCCCATCAATTATTTTGTTCATCCTTTATATGTTAGTTAACATTGAACCGTTTTGCATGTCCTCGTGCTAAAAAATTGAAGTTGGAATAGAGTAGCTTAAATTATAATT
>NC_079519.1:4490848-4542445 GCF_000801105.2 Raphanus sativus | reverse complement strand
TATATACCATGAAAGATAGTTTAGAATACATTAATTCAAATGTAGAATGTGGTTTGAAATTTTTAAACAAAAGTGAAGAGTATAAACTTTAGTATATAGAGCATTTACCGAAAACTCATTTTTTTAGAAGGGGTTAACCCATGGATTTTGGAAAATTTTCAAAATATATGGTTTTAGTGTATAGTTTCATCAAGAACTAACATAAGATGATGGTCAAAGAGTTTAGAACCTTCGTACTCTCCATTTCTCTAGATAATGAATATTTTATAATGTTAATTCCACTAATCTAGGCAGTATATGAAATTTTACTAAACTAAATATTAAAAATTTAGACGGATTCCTATATACCATGAAATATAGTTTCGAATACATTAATTCAAATTTAGAATGTGCTTTGAATTTTTAAACAAAAGTGAGAGTATAAACTTCAGTATATAGAACATTTACCGAAAACTCATTATTTTAGACGGGGGTTAACTCACGGATTTTGGAAAATTTTTCAAAAATATGAAAATCTGGTTTTAGTGTATAGTTTCATTAAGCACTAACATAAGATGATGATCAAAGAGTTTAGAACCTTTGCACTCTCTGTTTCTCTAGATAATGAAGATTTTATAATGCTTAATTCCACTAATCTAGGCTATATGAAATTTTACTAAACTAAATATTAAAAAATTAGAATTATTCCTATATACCAAGAAAGAGAGTTTCCAATACATTAATTCAAATTTAGAATGTGGTTTGAAATTTTTAAACAAAAGTGAAGAGTATAAACTTCAGTATATATAGCATTTACCGAAAATTCATTATTTTAAAAGGGGTTAACCCACGGATTTTGGAAAAATTTCAAAAATATAAAAATATTGTTTTAGTTTATAGTTTCATCAAGCACTAACATAAGATGATGGCCAAAGAGTTTAGAACCTTTGTAGTCTCATTTTCTCTAGATAACGAAGATTTTATAATGCTATTCCATTGATTTTAGGCAGTACATGAATTTTACTAAACTAAATATTAAAAATAGAATGATTCCTATATACCATGAAAGATAGTTTAGAATATATTAATTCAAATGTAGAATGTGGTTTGAAATTTTAAACAAAGTGAAAGTATAAACTTCAGTATATAGTGCATTTTATCGAAATTCATTATTTTTAAAAAGGGTTTTAACCTACGGATTTTGGAAAAAATCAAAAATATGAAAATATGGTTTTAGTGTATAATTTCATCGTGCACTAACATAAGATGATGGTCAAAGAGTTTATAACCTATGTTGTCTCTCTTTCTCTAGATAATGAAGATTTTATAATGCTAATTCTATTGATCTAGACAGTATATGAAATATTTCTAAACTAAATATTAAAAAAATCAGAATGATTCCTATATACCATGAAAGAAAGTTTAGAATATATAAATTCAGTGTAGAATGTGGTTTGAAATTTTTAAACAAAAGTGAAGAGTATAAACTTCAGTATATACAGAATTTACCGAAAACATATTATTTTAGAAGGGGTTAATCCACAAATTTTTGAAAATTTTCAAAAATATTAAATTATGGTTTTAGTGTATAGTTTCATCGAACAGTAACATAAGCTGATGGTCAAAGAGTTTATAACATATGTTGTCTTCGTTTCTCTAGATAACGAAGATTTTATAATGATAATTCCACTGATCTAGTCAATATATGAAATTTTAGTAAACTAAATATTAAAAAACTAGAATGATTTTTATATATCATGAAAGATAGTTTAGAATACATCAATTTAAATGTCGAATGTTGTTTGAAATTTTTAAATTAAAGTGAAAAGTATAAACTTTACTATATAAATGTCACTTTTGTAATTTTGAAAAATGTAACCCAAGAGACCAGCAAGTTACGTTTGTTACTTGAATCTCTTGTTGGTTACATTAACATCTTTGCTTTTTCAAAAACATTAACATCTTTATTATTTCAAGTCAACTAAAAAAGCAGAGGGATACAAATAAACTTGAAAGAACATCATGTTACAGAGGGAGCTAGGGAGCAAAACGATCTAATTAATCTATTTTAGATTAAGATTAACAAGTAAACCCTCTTTATACTCTCTCCATTCTTGATCTTAGTAATATTTGTCAACCATGTGGGGAAACATTACTTGAAGTATATTCTCCAACAAAACGTCTTTCATAAGTCACTTGTGAAGCAAGTAAGCAAGCACGGTAGCCAAAACCCTAATCCCTGCGAGGGGGAAAAGGCCCACAAGAGACTCTAGCTAGAGGTGTTGGAAGCCAACAAAAAAAATGAAATTTAGCGGAAAAAACTAGAAATATAGCCATATAACTCATATAAAGGTGTTGTATGTATATTGATAATTTAGTCATCTTGATCGATGTAGGAGCGGAGGAGCATGGTGACACAGCGGCGGAGTATATAGAGACGGGCACGATGCTGTTTCCCCAACGAAGAGCATTTGGTCGTGAAGCTATTCATCCTGGTTTTGGAATCAGTATTTTTCTTTGCCGGAAACTCAGCCATATGGGCTTTAAATTCAATCGTCTGATAGTTTTAGAAATGAGGATAGAACTATATATATATATATATATATATATATATATACATGTCAACTCTTAAATTTGGATTGGCATAGAATATGGAGCTAGTGAATAATGATAAGGGCTAAAAGAGAAATGTAGAGACCAAGAAAACGCTGATTTTTCTTGGATATGAAGGAATCTCAGAGACACTGAATGTGGTCTTATTTTGGCCTCGACAAATATCTCGCCGTACGAGGACGGGATTTACTTGCAACTTGTAACATATAACGTCAAAAGATTTAATCATATAATCCGCACACTCGCACAAATGTATTTAAAAAAAATATTACTATTTATTTTTCATATTACTATTATATACTTTCTTTATTCTAAAATAGACGATGTTTTTGGAGAGTTTTTGATGTTTTAAAAATAAATTATTCTGATATTTTTATATTAATTTTAATTATATTAAAAATTGTTTGATCAATAATATTTTATACTTATTTTTAAGGATTGACTGAATTAATTTTAGTTTATACTTTTAATGTTGTTTTTTAAGAAAGAATGTATATTTTAATTCTTATGTATACAACCATCAAGTATTTTGGAACAGAAAGAGTATCATATATGTATTATCATATAATTAATCATAGTTTATATGTACCATCATATAAATAATCATATAATTAATAGTATTTATATGTATCATCATATAAATAATCATATAATTAATAGTATTTATATGTACCATCATATAAATAATCACATATATTATATTCTTAAAACTTAATGTGAAATATAAAAATCATAAATTAAGTGGTGTTTGGAATCAAATATGTATATTTTCAAATCAACTTTTGATATAAATCAGTTTTAGATTATTATTTTGATTTGAAATATGTATACAAATATTAAATTTTGTTTTATGATTTTTCAGACAAAAGATAATTTTAGTAATTAGATTGAACAATTTTCGTATATGTTAAAGGTGGTTTAGATAGATAGTTTCTCATAGTATAATGAACTTCTAATTTTTCTTAATAACATAAGCTCATTATTATTATATTCTTAGTATACTGTTATCCATATTTTCAAACAACATTATAAACTCTTTAAATTAATAATCAATAAATTAATATATACTAAAAATCTCTATAAAATAATATAATTTTCTAGTCTCAAATTGAGTTTTTGATTCAATTAGTATATCGATAAATTTATAATCTCTATAAATTAATAAAAATTATAGTTTTAGTATAGTCTCAACGTTATAAATTTATAGAGGTTTAACTGAATATTATATTTTTTATTTTTATCCATATTTCCAAATAATTCCCAAAGGTATTTCAGTTTTAATAATGTATATTCATTAATTACTAGAGATTGATCCGTGGACGTGCCCGGATGCGGATATTAGACTTTATTTGTTTATAAATTAATATTTATTTTTTATTATTAGTATAATATATTTTACATGTATCACTATATACCAAATTTATATTGGTTATTTTTTATTTTTTATTTAATCCGACTCAAAATCCATCCAAAATTTTATAATACCCAACCAGAGTCTAATTTCAACCCAAAAACTCATACCCAAAAGATGATATACACCCAAACGGATACCCGATATCCATGTTTAACTAATTATGTAAACAAACCAAAAATACTATTTATAAACCATTTTGAATTTTTCTTACAAATAAACAATTTCATTTAACCATGTCAAATTATTATGGTTAACCTACAAAATAAACATTGTCAAAATATATGGTAAAAACAATTAAAGAATTAGTTAAGAAGATTGAAAATATGAGTGTAAACGATATAATTAACATTTAAAAAATAGATAAATTGTATTTTATACTTTGTAATATAAATCATGTCGAACTAGTTAAAAAGACAATAAATAAAATAATTAGAATTAGAATTAGTTAGGAAAAAAAATTAAGCAACAACATAAAAATAGAAAATATTATTTTGTAGTTCATTTTTAATAGAATATATATATACATATATTTGTAAAAAAACCATACACTTGTATATGAACATTTCAAGATATTCATTGTCAACATATATTTTTTTAAGAATTAAGATGTGTCTGTTTACATATGCAACTTTGACCTCGATTTTTTAGTATTTTTTATTTTTTTCTTATTGTATCTTAGTTTTCTTTAAAGTATGTTTTAATCGAGAAGTCTAGTTGATGTTCGATGTATGTCAACGAGATGTCAAACAAAGAAGTTTCTATAAAGATTTGTGTACAAAAAGTATCTATCTTTGCACCCTTTTTGGCCTCGAACAAGGTACATGTTCCTGATTTCCGGTAAGAATGGCCTACATCCCCATTGATTCGACCGCAAGAGATATGCTAACGTCAAAAGCTCAAAAGGCTTAAAAGTTAATTATTTTGGTTTTGCTTGTGAAAATTGAGGATTACGCGGGGAATCAATACGCCGGTTTAACAATGTGAAACCTTCATGAAAATTATTTGTTAGATAGACTCAATGCCTAGAAATTGTATATGTCAGAAAGAGTACATCACAATAATTTACGAATGGTTGTCAATAAATAATTTTGGAGTTCCATTTAAGTCTGATTGGTTACTTAACTTCTAACAGAATTAGGATATTAAAATCGAATTTTTATTTTATTTATTCTGATGGGTATTATTACAACCCCTTTTTTGGTCATGGGCTGAGTCTTAAGGTTTTACATTACATGGTCTTGATTAGTAGAATGGGATCATCCTTAGACCTAACTTCTCAACACGAGAAGTAGAACTAACATCATTAATTTTGATGAATTTTACGTATATGATGTTAGCCACATCATTGGTGAGAAGTAGAACTCGGTGCGGTTTTGCTCCCAATACTGGGATGCCTCCAACGGTTCCGGCAGAAGTGGTCAATTTGTAAATGTTTGTTCCATCTTTTTCTCCGACTTTCTCTATCTTAAACCGGCTATTTAGTTTCTCAGGTCTTCCACCGGTGAGAATTGGAGGCTCAATGACATACCGTGCGTCGTAGACTTGCCAGAACATGGATAGGTCCTTACAGTCATCGTTGGACTTGAACTCGATGGTTATACTGATATTTGTTTTGACAACTTGTAATGACGTGATGAACTTCGGTGGATATGCTATGCTAACTGGCACGCCCGCTTCACCCGCAAGTGCTTCGGTGATGCTACGTGGTTCACAAAAGGGATTTAGACCAGCAAGTGGAGCAAGACCACCACCGTTACTCCATGTACTGATCGGTTGGATGTAGTATTGTTCATCGAGTCGAACTTCGTTCCCATTGCTGTCCCTTACTGATTCTTCTCCGTGGGTGCAGACAGCTGCAGCCAACAGGAGAGTGATGATAAAAGAGGCCAATGATGTCATGATTGCCATTTGTTTTTTTGTTTGTTTGAGTTGAGTTATAGAGATCTGACACATTGTATCGGTATTTATAGGAACTCTTGGGGTTAAATTTTAAACCGCTTAATGTTCAAAATAAGATTGAAAACAGCTTTTGACAGTAAAAATAAAAGATTAATCTTTCATTTCTGTCGCATTCTGATCATTCGTTCATTTTAGCAGTAAGGGTTGAAAATAGAGGTTTAGACTTTATGCTATTCAATTCCAACTACGATTTTTAACACGAGGATCATGCAAAACGGTTCTTCTTAACTAACATATAAAGGATGGTTAAATAATTGATGATGGGAAGAAGACAATAACTTCATACAGAGTGATGGACTGGAGGATACAAAGTATGAATGATTCTAGACATTTTTGTCTCTGTTCTCTGTTAAATAGTTACTAAAACGAAAAAGAAAAGAAACCTAATTCTTTCCGCCGGACTACATATCACATTTTTGCAAGAAAACAAATGAGTGATGGCAAATCAAACTCTCAATAATAAGAAAATTCCAGTTTTGTAAATAACAACATGAATAATAAGAAGAAGAGATAGGTTGAGTAAAACTTGTCTCTAGGCATGGGCGTTCGGGTACCCGTTTGCGTTTGGATCGGGTTTTTCGGATTTTCGGGTTTTCGGGTTTAGCGCTCTTAGGTTCTATAGTAAAATTTCACTAGTACGGGTCGGTTTGGATAATAACACTTCAGGTTCGGTTAAAAATTATATTGCATCATAAAACCCATAAAGTAACCATATATCATTCAGGTTCTGGTTATATCAGTTCGGTTTGGATATAACCAAAGTAAAAAAACAAAAACTTTAAAAAAAAAACATAAAGAAAAACAACTAAATTAATAAAAAATTAATCATCACACATAAAATTGCTAAAATAACAATAAAATGTTAAATCAAGCATGAAAACAAATATTATTTGTAAACAATATACATTATATTATAAAGAGTAGACTTGTTATTCCAATGAACAAATTATAAATTACTTATTTATAACTAATTGTGTACTTAAAATATTTTTAATATTGTTAATATTTATTATTATATATCATGTTACCACGAATATTAAATTTAATAACTAAAATACTTATATATATATATATTAAAATATTTATATTAACTATTAGTTTCGGATTTTTCTGGTTACCCGTTCGGGTTCGGTTAATAACACTTCGGATTCGGATATTTTTTATATCACCCTACAAGATCCATTCAGGTATTTTTATATTTCGGATCGGATAGTAGGTCGGGTTTTTCGGTTCGGATTCGGTTTGGATTTCGGGTTCCGGATTTTATGTCCGGGCCTACTTGTCTCAATGAATTTTACTGGAGCAGATAGCAAAATGCATAAACACTTTGCATAACAGCGTCTCCAATTAATGGTATTTTTCACATGAAATTTCATTTACGAGAAATGCATAAAACACTTTGCGTAACAGCGTTTCCAATTAATGCTATCTTCACATAAAATCTCATTAACGAGAAAAAAATATTAATATTTAGAGTAAATTGATGAAATTAAGAAAATACTTATGATGTGACAAGTTTATGTCTATGGAAAGAATCATGGTGTAGAATTTAGAGTATAGATTTAATTATGGTATAAGATGTAGGCAGGGAGTGCAATTTCTCTAATATTTAATGGGTGGATATTTCAAAAATACTTTTTAAAGTTTCTGCACAAAGATTATAAAAATATAAAATTTTATGCAATTTATTTTGGTTATATAATAATAACATTAAATAGAATTAGTTTAATCAATAAGATAAATGTAGTATTTTGTAAGTGATCACAAATTTCAAATGATATTATTTTTTTCTAGAATATTTAGTACATCATTTATTATAAAACAAAATAAAAATCTTAAAACATCATTTAAAATGATACAAAGAAAATAAAGATTTAAAACAATTATGTCATGGTTTCCATTGTATCACTTTAAATCTTAAAAAGACATTAATTTTTATATTTTGAAATCTGACATTTATATTAATTTTATTATATTATTTGGTGTATATAATATATATTTCATAGAAAATAAATGTAGTTTTAGATATAATATTACTAAATCTTTTCAAAATTTTATTAAGTGTTAAGAAAATATAAAGTTAATCTCATTGTGAATATAAAACAAACAATATATAATAGGTTCTTGATTATATAAAATATGTATACATATAAATTATTAATTTATAATATTAATGAGACCATATATTTACATAGACTTTTCTAAAAAAATATTCTTATTATTTTATCGATTTGTGTCAAATTTTGAACCGGCCTAAGTTGGAACCGGCGAAATTTATTAATTTATGGAAATTATTAATTTATAGAATATTAATTTATAAAGATTATACCATATTTATATATTTGAAAAGAGTATCTATATGTATACTACACTTCCGATTAAAAATTGTTTGGACTCTTAAATGCCATGAATATCCTTAACTTAATCAAAATAAATTTATCACTAATAACAAATTAGAAGCGATAACCAATAAAAGATGAGAAATCGGTTTTCTTTCAACACACATAACTTTACAAATATCACATGAAATTTTCTTTAGTCTTTTGATAATTGATTTATAGTTAAAAAATGTTATTCAAATGAGGTCGACGGTTCTAATTAACAAAAGAATATGAGGTATGTGAAAATGAGTTTTCAAAAAGCTACGAGAAACCCATAAGAACTTCTTTTCCCAACATCCAGATACAAAACTGTAAACAGTACTTCTAATATTTTTCTTTTCTTTTTTCAAAGTTCAAAAAAAAAAAATATTTTCATATATATATATTTTAAAAATATCCTGGGTTATGCATGCATGGTTAGAATATAGTATTTTTTTGTTTACAAACGTTTTTTAATAGACCTTCTATTAAGAATATATGCTATTGAAAAAACTATGCTATAAGATTGCTCTTAAAACTTTATCTTGAGTTACTATATACTAATGAGGTTGTTCTTAGGGACTAATGAGAGATTTGCCATGCAATTCACCTGACAAATTTTATGGGAAATGAATATTTTATTCTCTAACTAAATGTAATGAACACATTTAATACCTAAGTACTCCCTCCGTTTCAAATTATATGTCGTTCTAGAGGAAATTTTTTGTTTCAAAATAAGTGTCGTTTTCGGTTTTCAATGCAAAATTTATTGACAATATTCTCTTTTCAATTTTTCTATTGGTTGATATATGGTTAGGTGTATTGGTAATAGTGTTTTTATTTTGGAAATATGTAAAATTAAATGTTTTCTTAATCTGTGTGCATAAGGTTAGAACGACATATAATATGAAACGGAGGGAGTACTATTTAGGTAAAATTATTATTTAATCAATTTTTAACTGTACAAATCTGAGTTTAAAATGGTCTAACGTTTAAACGAAAAAATAATGTTTTCCTTCTAACTTTTAATGATTGATTATTTTAATCTCCTTGATGAACAGCCAGCGTTTTGTTCGAAAATAATTTTGCACAAGTAATATTTTGAATTTGTGGATTACAAATAGTTGGAGGATAAAAAAAAATTTCTCATTATGTATATTATAGTTTTTGATTCCCATTTAAGTTTGATTGGCTACTTAACTTTTAACAGAATTAGAATATTGGATATCGAATTTCATATTTGAAAACATAATTTTTATTTTATTTATTTGGACAGTAGGTAAAAGTTTATTATGACGGGTATTATCTCAACCCCTTATTTTTTTGTCATGGGCCCAAGGCTTAGGGTTTTACATTACATGGTCTTGACTAGTAGTAGCATCATTAACTTTCATGAATTTGACGGAGATGACCTTTGACACATCATTGGTAAGAACTAGTCGTGGTGTACTTCCCGGTATTGGGATAGCCCCAACGGTTCCGGCAGGAGTGGTGAGTTTGTAAGTGTTCTTTTCTTCTTCTCCCACTTTCTCTATCTTAAACCAGCTACTTGGTTCCTTAGGACTACCACCGATGCGAATTGCAGGCTGAGCGGGATTCCGTGGGGATCCCTCGACTTCCCAGAACTTGGAGAGCTCCATGCAGAGGTTGTACTTGAACTCGACGGTTATATTCAAATTTGTTTTTATAACTTTTAGTGGCGTGATGAACCCCGATCTATATGCTATGTTAACCGGCACGCCCGGTTCACCCCAAAATGCTTCGGTGATGCCAAGTGGTTGACAACTGGTAAATGGATCATCAAGTGGGACAAGGCCACCTCCGTCACTCTTGGTATTGATCGGTTGGATGAAGTATTGTTCATCAATTCGAACTTCGTTCCCGTTGGTGTCCCTTACAGATTCTTCTCCGTGGATACAGATTGCTGCAGCCAACAGGAGAGTGATGAGAGAGGAGGCTAATGGGAGTAATGCTGACATGATTGGGATTATTTATAATTATTTGAGTGAGTTGATTTGTAGAGATCAGACCCATTGTATCGGTATTTATAGGAAGTCTTGCGGTTAAATTTTCAAAAAGATTTTTTTTTTTAACTCTCGCACATTCTTGATCATTCATTAGCAGTGAGGATTGAATATAGAGAAATCCGACTTTATGCTATTCTATTCCAACTTCGATTTTTAGCACGAGGAACATGCAAAACGATTCATGTTAACTAACATATAAAGGATGAACAAATAATTGATGATGGGAAGCAGACAATAATTCATACAGAGACCAGCCTATGAATGATTTATAGTTAAACATCTCTAAAAACTAACACTTAATCAACACGTCTAAATGAAATCAAGGATTTATAAGTTATACAAGACATATGCATGTCCCCTAATATGATCTTTCATTGCTTCGGGAAAATTAAGAAAAATACGTAAATACTTGAGAGTTTATTCATAAAATGGACAGCCTATGAATGGTTCATTTTAGCAGTGAGGGTTGAAAATAGGGGTTTAGACTCTATGCTATTCGCTTCCAACTTCGATTTTTACCACGGGGATCACGCAAAACCGTTCATTGTAACAAACCTATAAAGGATGATCAAATAATTGATGGGAAAAAGACAATACTTCATACAGAGACCAGCGTATGAATGATTCTAAACACCTTTGAAATCTAAACCCCAACTAACACGTCTATATGAAATCAAAGATTTACGATTATACAGGACCCTAGATGATAATATGCGCTCTGCGCGAAGTGAGTTTTAAAATTATGTTGTATTTAAATATAATAAAATGTATATATTTTTTATCAATAACTATTTTTTACATTTAATTAGGGGTGGGCATTCGGGTACCATTGGTTCGTTCGGTTTGCTTCGAGTATGTTCCGATTTTTGTGGGTTCGATCCGGTTTGGATTCAAATATCACATTTAATTTTGTAAAAATAAAATAAAATTCATACTTTTAAATTTCTTAAAATCTAAAAATAAAAATCATATATAACATATAAATATGTATAATGTAAGTTAAAATAATTAAACTTAACATAGCTTAAATATTTGGATAAAAAATCAATAAATATTTTAAGTACTGATATTTTAAGTATCGTTTAACTATTTTAAACATGTATTTTTAACTATTTGTATATATTTCTAAGTATTTTGGACAACTTAAAAACATTTTATATATTTGTATTTTCTTGTACAGATTAAATCGAAAATAATTAATATATTTAAAATATATATTTGGTTTGAATATATTTTGATACCCAAAATATTTCGTTTCAGATCAGGTTCCGTTCTAGTTCTCTAGATACCAAAGTTTTAAACTCGTTCGGGTATCTAACCGATTTTAGCTAAAGTTATGTAATATTTTCGGATTAGATTTGGTTCTTTTTTATTCGGATTTTTGTCAGCTTATATTTTTGATTGTTAACAAAATTTTAAACGAAAGTGATGATAGCATATTGATTTTGGTAATGCAACCATTTTTAAACTAAAACACATTTTTCTATGTATGTGGTCTATTTAGTTAATCACTAGAAATGGTTTTAGGCCAATTTAAGAAAAATGATGAGTTAAATTAAAGAAAACGTTACCATTTCAAATCATCAATCGATATTATTCTATGTCGGTGTTTTAACGAAGACAAAGAGGGTTTATGTGTATTTTATGTTGTACATAGTTTAATTTAACTTATATATATATATATATATATATAAAGATCTCAATAATTTTCAATGCAAATTTTAAATTAATGTATTTATATTTTTTATATATTAGATGATAAAAAGCATAATATATATTTACTTGTATTGAATGTATCTAGCGAGATATAAAAATCGAATTGGATCATTTTATTTTTTAATTAAATGTTAGGGTGAGAAAAAACTGACTATCTAATTGATTGCTACATAAACATTGTTTTTTTTTATTATTACAAAATTGAAGTTAAATTTTTTCAAATGTTCCTCTATTAATATATATGGGATAGGATATGCATGTCCCCTAATACGCGATCTTTCATTGCTTCGAGAAAAATAAGAAAAATACGTAAATACTTGAGAGTTTATTGGACTTGAGAGTTTATTCTTTGTTATTATTTCTAAACTTTTAATTTGTAAGATAAGATTAGCATCACAAAAAAAAACCAATAAGATTAGCTTTTGTATTGAGAACATGGCGATCAGTGACGAACGCCTTTGGAAATTTTATGCTAACCGGCACGCCCGTCCGCCTGGAAGTGCTCCGGTGATGCCAAGTGGACACGAGACAACTTTAGCAGCAAGTGGGACAAGACCACCTATGTTAATCCCGCTATTGATCGGTTGGATTCAAACTTCGTTTCCGTCGGTGTCGGTCACCGGTTCTCCTCCGTGGGTGCAGACAGCTGCCGCCAACAGAAGAGTGATGTGAAAAGAGGCTATTGGGAGTAATGATGACATGATTGGGATTATTTGTAATTATTTGAGTGAGTTGAGTTATATAAACCAGACACATTGTTTGAAAACATAGTTTTTATTTTATTTAAGGTAAAATTTTATTCTGATGGGTATTATCTCAACCCCTTATTTTTGGTCATGGGACCAAATCTTAGGCTTTTACATATGGTCTTGATTAGTAGAATGGGATCATCCTTAGACCTAACTTCTCAACACGGGAAGTAACATCGGTAGTAGCATCATTAACTTTGATGAATTTGACGGAGATGATCTTAGACACATCATTGGTAAGAACTAGTCGTGGTGTACTTCCCAATATTGGGATGGCTCCAACAGTTCCGGCAGGGGTGGTCAATTTGTATGTTCCATCGTCTTTCACTTTCTCTATCTTGAACCAGCTCCTTGGTTCCTTAGGACTACCACCGATGCGAATTGCAGGCTTAGTAGGATCCCCAAATTCCTCGACTTCCCAGAACTTGGAGAGCTCATTGCAGAGGTTGTACTCGAACTCGATGGTTATATTCAAATTTGTTTTGATAACTTTTAATGGCGTGAGGAACCCCGATCTATATGCTATGTTAACCGGCACGCCCGGTTCGCCCCCAAGTGCTTCGGTGATGCCAAGTGGTTGACAAATGGGAAATGTCTGATCAATTGGGACAAGACCACCTCCGTTACTCCCGGTATTGATCGGTTGGATGAAGTATTGTTCACCGATTCGAACTTCGTTCCCATTGGTGTCCCTTACCGATTCTTCTCCGTGGATGCAGACTGCTGCAGCCAACAGGAGAGTGATGAGAAAGGAGGCTAATGGAGGTAATGATGACATGATTGGGATTTTTTATACTTATTTGAGTGAGTTGAGTTATAGAGACCAGACTCATTGTATCGGTATTTATAGGAAGTCTTGCGGTTAAGTTTTAAACCGGTTAATGTTCAAAATAAAATCTAAAACATCTTGTGCAATATAACATTTTTTAAAGGATTATTTTTTCTTAACTCACGTCACATTCTTGATCATTCATTAGCAGTGAGGGTTGAAAATAGGGGTTAAGAAATTATAATTTAAGCTACTCTATTCCAACTTCAATTTTTTAGCACGAGGAACATGCAAAACGGTTCATGTTAACTAACATATAAAGGATGAACAAATAATTGATGGGAAGAAGACAATAATTCATACAGAGACCAACTATGAGTGATTCTAAACATCTCAGAGAACTAAACTTAATCAAAACGTCTAAATGGAATCAAGGATTTATAGCTATAGAAGACATATGCATGTCCCCTGATATAATCTTTCATTGCTTCGGGGGAATTCAGAAAAATACGTAAAATACCTGAGCGTTGATTCATAAAATGGACGTGTATGAATGGCTCGTTTTAGCAGTGAGGGTTGAAAATAGGGGTTTAGACTTTATGCTATTCACTTCCAACTTGGATTTTTACCACGAGGATCAAAAAGCTTAAAATTTAACTATTTTGGTTTTGAATGGTTGCTTATGCTTGTAGCTTCTGAATACTTACGCTTTTGAAAATTGATGATTACGCGGGGAACCAATATGCCGGTTTAACAATATGAAACCATCATGAAAATTATGTGTTACATAGATAGACTCAAATTCAATGGCTAGACATTGTATATGTAAGAAAGTGTGAGAAGATACATACTCCCTCTGTTTCTATAAGATCCATGTTTTAGATTTTTCACACTTATTAAGAAAAACATAAAATTTTAGTTACCAATGCATTGTTTTTATTAATTAACAATTCCCCAAAATTTTGAACCAATAAGATTTTAATAAATACAATTATATTTTTGGAAATATACAATTTTTCATCAATTAATGTCTTGAAAATGTAGAAAATGTATCTTTTTGAAACAAATTTTTTTTCTAAAACATGAATCTTTTAAAAACAGAGGGAGTATATCACAATGATTTGATTGCTTGATAATAAATAATTTGGGAGTTCTATTTAAGTTTGTTTGGTTAGTTAACTTTTTAACAGAATTAGGATATTGGATATCAAATTTAATGTTTGAAAACATGATTTTATTTTATTTATCCTGACGGGTATTATTACAACCCCTTATTTTTGGTCATGGGCCGAGTCTTAAAGTTTAACATTACATGGTCTTGATTAGTAGAATGGGATCATCCTTAGACCTAACTTCTTAACACGAGAAGTAGAACTAACATCAACTTTGATGAATTTGACGTATATGATCTTAGCCACATCATTGGTGAGGTGTAGAATTCGCTGTGGTATAGTTCCAAATATTGGGATGGCTCCGACGGTGCCGGTAGAAGTGGTCAACTTGTAAATGTTTGTGCCATCTTCTCCGACTTTCTCTATCTGAAACCGGCTATTTAGTTTCTCAGGTCTTCCACCGGTGAGAATTGGAGGCTCAGTAAAATCCCCTTCTTCAACTTGCAGAACTTGGATAGCTCCTTACAGTCATCGTTGGACTTGAACTCGACGGTTATACTGAAATTTGTTTTGACAACTTTTAGTGGCGTGAGGAACCACGGTGGATATGCTATGCTAACTGGCACGCCCGGTTCTCCCGTAAATGTTTCGCTAATAGGACGTGGTTCACAATAGGGATTTATACCAGCAAGTGGAGCAAGACTACCGCCGTTAATCCCGTTACTGATCGGTTGGATGTAGTAATGTTATAGAAATTTAAACTCAATCTATAAAATATATATTTAAAAATATGTAAAAATTGTGTGTGTTTTTATTATTAAAAAGCCTGAAATTCTTTTTTTGGCTCGAGGGCAAAGCATTTGCAAAGATGGGTTATACTTTAGGCTAATCTTCAAATTTCGCATGTTAGCACAACGAAAATGCAAAACGGTTGATTTTAACAAACATACTAGATTTTGACACGCGCTCTGAAAGCGTGGGATAATATTTTTCAGTTTAAAAATTACTCTTTTTAGTTTAAATTTAATATTTGAGTTTTAACATCTATAACTGAAAGTAATTTATTTTGACAGCTCATAATTTTGGGAATTTGTGTTTTGGATTTAGATTATTTGATTTTTGTGTTATTCGAGTTAGGATATTTAAGAGCCGTTAAGGAACCACACATTTTTGGATCGAATCAGTTCGGATAATGTCGGATTTAGGTCATGTTTTTATTTTCATATAAATCTTGTAGTGGAAACGAATTAGAAATAGATGGTTTAATTCATGGTTAAAAGAAAAAAATCCCAAACGCTTTAAAACCAGAGATAACCTCGAAAAACAAAAATTCAGGTATTTAGAGTAATTCAGTTATTTGGATATTTATATATATAAATTACAAAGTTGTAAACAGTACTTTTAATATTTTTCTTTTCATATAATTTTTTATATGGACATAACAAAAGTATGATTTTTTTATTTCCTAACTATTTGCAATTGACATATTTAATATTTAAATATCATTTTTAGAAAATTATTTCTGAACTAATCGTTGACTGTGTAAAATTATGATAAAATAATCAGTTGTTAAAAGTTGGACTAAAATCGTTAGTTTTCTATTTATGTGTTAACGATTGATTGTTTCAAACTTAATTTTTTGCGCAGTAAACAAATAATTCAGAAATAATTTTGTACAAATACTTAAATATTACATATATGAATTATAAATAGTTTAGAAATAAAATACTAACTTTCCCTAGATTTTATTGGCATTTATAGGAAGTTGTGTGTGGCAATAACCGTAAGATATTAAAGCTGCAACTATCTTACAGAGTCACTTGAAAGTATTATCTTGTCTTTGAGTTTAGTCTGAAACCCTTACATGAATGCTGATTACATTATACTAGTAGCCTATAGACCTTACGTCCCAAAATAATTGTCTGTTTCTTTTCTATTAATACAATTCTAGAGAGAGATTTGACATGTGTATTGGGTTTCTTTCAGGATAGTGATGATATCTCTGCAACGAGAGCTGGGTAGTTTAGTTACTCCAATCCAAATAAGTATTGGGTCGAAAGTTCTCATAAACGGGTCAGACCTCTTTTGTTGTGGATTATAAAGCAGATGTAAGTTTTTGTTTTCATGTTAAATGATCTTTTCCATATTGGTAGGAAGCAAAGCATCACATCTCTTCAACATATTTTAAGTTTTTTCTGTAGAATGTATATGTCAAATTTGTATAGGATGTTTCAAATAATGTTGGCTTACTTTCTGATGATGGCAAGAGCTTTTACAAACCAAAGTGTTTCTTAATATATTTTTTTGATCTTTTAAAATGTTTTATATCATAAATAAAATTATATCTATTACTATAAAGAAAGGATGTTTCTCTCCTGGTGACACGTCAGATTCCAGGTCACAAATTCGTTGATCCTGGCGTTGACATGTGTCCTGTTTGCAAAGTGCAGCGTTTCATTAAACTTATTTCGTCATGGGCTTCGTTCGTATGTGTGGTTGGGCTTGAAAGTAGAAGGTGTATCTGGCCCAGTTAGATTGTTCTGCGCTCCAATCCTAATTTTGTTTGATTGAAAAAAAGATCGTCTCTCTTCTGCGTCAACGGCGACGAGTTGACGTTTTTGCTTCTCCCTAATATATGAAACGGTCCGAGTTATGGGTTTGTGTTAACTCCAATTGATACACTCTCCCACTATGTAGTTTTCAATGCTTTGTTTTGATCTGTAAGGCGGTGTCTCTAACCCTATAAAAGGTAACTTTACTTTCTGTAGATCATCATCATCATCTGTACTCTTGATTTTGCATACGTTTGTTGATTTTTTTGTATTGTTCATGTTTTGCAGTCACCATCTCCTTCTTCGCCGTCAATCATCATCGCTCCTCTAACCGGTTAGTTTCTTCTTTTCTTAGTGTAGCACAATGTGATGTATTCTTAATATATACTGAAATTATGATTGTGTTTCGTGTTTCAATTAAATTGCATGTTACTCTAGATTGAGAAACTCGATTTTGTGTTTTAGATGAGCAGTAAGGGTTTCTTCACTTGGTTCAAAGTATATGGCTGCTTCAGTTCCAATAAGACTTATTCTCACTGTTGGATCCTTTGAAGATCTAGGACGCATAAGCAGTACTATCTCAGTTTCTAAGCTTTTTCTTATATGTAAAAATGTGAACATTTTTTTCTTTGATCTCTAACTGCTTCTCCTTTCGCACAGCTAAGGCATCTGGGAATTTTTAAGCTCTCCGCCATGTCATCAAGAGGTTGGTGTTTAGATCATGAAAATATTTTCATGTTACTTCCATTGCATATAACTAAGATCTACTTTTCTTTAGATTACAGAGAGTTCGGAATCGCGGTGACTCTTTGTGATTGTATCTATGCTGAGTCTAATCTACAAATTGAGCAGATGAGGTTGGGAAAGACTCTACAAGCAATTGTTTTTGAGTTATCTGAAGTTTCATTAAGAATTGTGAGGGTCATTTTGTTCGTCAATGAGGTCTGCTTTTTAAAGACAAGTTTTTAATGTTGAACTGTTTAATATTGTGTCTTTATTTCTGGCAGTTGTGCTTTGTCCTTTGAGCGTAACGGACGGTGGGATGTGGGAGACAAAAGGTTCACTCCAGAACATGATGTTCTTTGGTATTCTTGAGAATATCTAGCTGCTTACAATCGATTTCTCTACCCAAGATTCTGCGAAGATTTTTTTTCTCCCTACTTATTGTTCTCTGAAAGCTGTTAAAATTCTGTCAAGATTTGGATTATTATTGATCTTTTCTATTGCAAGTGTAGATCTTTTACTTTTGTTCTGCAAAGCTACAGATCAGTGTGCTTTACTTCTTATGTGTTCTATTTATCATGCGTTGTGTTACACCGACGAAGTTAGTAAACAAAGTCATAATTTCAAAATAGATCTTTAATTTGTTTATCAGTGCGACTTTGTTCGGTGGAATTCTTGCTGTTCCAAAATTTTAGTAAACAAAAAAGAAAAAGATTATACAGAGTAATGGAGATGTTTTTTTTTTTTCAAATTAATGGAGACGTCTTCTTATTACAGTACTAGGGTTAATGTGTTGTTTCTAACGTATGATATAGCATTGCTGGATCAAGACTTCTTTTCTCAGAATGCCACGCAGTATGTTGTATACTTGATGAACTCAAATACTAAAGAATCCCAACAGTGTTGCTTCACTAGGAAAATTCATCGACTTTTGAACCGTGATATCAAAATCTGTCCATTACAAACTTACTTTAGTCATTTTATAACAGGGCTAGAATTTTTATTTTTTGCGAGCTGGTCTATTGGTGGACTTGAAAATGAAGTATCGTTCTGATCTTTATTGTTATAATTTAATGAACCTATTTTACCGAAAACATTCTCTTTTAAAACAACAAGTAAAAAAAATAATATTAGTTTGTTTACTCAATAACGGTGGTAACTATTTTTCATACTCGGATTATGGATTATTCGCACCGTAACTGACTTGACAAGCACGCAAACAACAATAATGATAGTCTTCTGTTCCACCAAATATGCTTAGTATGCCACAAAATACAACACGAAAAATAAAAGAATATTATGTATTGGTATTCATCAATACTTTTAAAACAAATACATATCAAATAAATCAACGCAAGTGGTACACACCTCACAAAATATAATCAATACAGCAGAAATTATTTTGACATAATTATAAAAGTAATAATTTTAGAAAACAAAGTAACTAATTAGTACATCCATAATATTGTTAGGTTTAAAAAATAATTCATTCGCAAATTCTGATAGAAAGAAATATATATAAATAAAAATTCAAAAGTAAAATCGTTTTAGTATTTCCTAAGTGTTGTTTGAAAATTAAAATTTAGTTTACTGTAAGCAATATATATATATATATATATCAAAGATATTCTATTTAAATATTTAATTATATATATTATATATATATATATATATATATTATTAAAAAGATATTTTCCGCATGATTTTAAAATCATTTGCATTTTGTTATAGAAATTTAAACTCAATCACAGATTTCTCATTGTGAACTAAAAATATTCAATTACAATGACATGTACAAAATTTAACTAATATGTATATTTTTATATGATAAAAATTTATATTATATGTTTACTTAATTGCTGAAATTGTTTTAAGATTCACATCCCGCCCGTAGGGCGGGCCGGCCCTAATCTTAAATAAAACAATGTTTAATTTTTTTAAGAACCTCTAAATAAGATACTTGTATTGGAGGACAAAAATTAGAAATTGCTTAAAAAAGTGTTTAGCACCTATTTATTACTAAAAAGTGATTAAGCATCCCGGAGTGCTAAGGTTAATGGTGTTCTTAGTATTTTATCTGTATTTTACTGTTAAAGTGTTGAGTCAATCCTACTAGCCCACTGAGAGTTGTCTCTACCGCTAAATCTAAAATTGCGTGCGCAGTAAAAGTAAGAGATTAGTCTTTCATCTGTATTGTACTGTTGACAAATAAAAACTCTCCTAGCCCATAGAGAAAACTAGGTAAGCGAATGGCTAAACAAAGGAATTTTATAAGGTAATTACAAGTATATACAGCGATTTACGAATGATCGAAAACAAATAATATTTACTAGGTGAAGACCCGCGCATTGCGCGGGGTGAAAGTGTTAAACAAATAATTTTAGTTGTTAAAACAATAGTTTTAGTCACTGGCGGAGCCCGAAATTTTTTTTAATTGGAGTCATAATATATAAATTTTATATGTAAACTTTATTATTATAGAAATAATTTTTTTACAAAATTAATGGGACATATAAAAGTATATACATAAATGAGTGGGGTCAAATGTTAAATTTTAATTAAGTATTATAATAATTTAAAAAAAAATACATTGAAAAAAATTTGTCCTCCAATTTTACTGGGGTCACCTGACCCCACACCCTCCTCTCTCCCTCCCCCTGGTTTTAGTTATGATATATTATAGATAACATGTATAATATGTAAGTTCAACTTATTAATTTAATACGTAACACTTTTTTCCTCCCTCTATATACAAATTATTGATGTTTTCACTTTTTCCTTGTATACAAAAATTGATTTTCGTTAAAACAAAAATTAAATTAAATTTTAAAAATTTGAGTGGTATACTTTATTAGAAAACAAATAAAACTAACCAAAACTAATAAATAAGAGTATGTATTTAATTTTTTTAATATATGTATATATCTTAAAACACCAATTTTTAAAAAATCCAGAGAAAGTACAGTATATTCTGGTAACAAAGTTCAGAACTATTAAATGATACAAAAAGCCTTAGATTATTTCTAATCCAACTCCATTTTTCTTTAAAAAAAAAGTAAAAATGAATATGAAATAATAAATGCTCCAACCCAACTTCATATCTAATTTCTGAAGTTTACTCCATTAGTGAAGTAATCTTTTTCTTTTTTTTTGTGTTTATGATTCCATTGTAGAGTGAAAAATGAAGTAGGGTTGGAACATTTTTATTCTATATTCATTTTTACTCTATTTTGGAAGAAAAATAGAATTTTGCATTGGAGATGCTCTGAGAGCCGTACTAATCATAACTAAAACTGTTGAATTACCATTATTAATTGCTCACCTATAAATATTTTATATAAGTGATACAATTTTTGTAAGAGTATTTCCAAAAAATACTCTATAACTTCATATTTGAAGTTTTTTGTTCTCCAAAAGCAAATTTCAAAACTTCAAATTTAAAGTTTTTAGTAGTGAAACTTCAAATATAGAGTGTCACTACTCAAAACTTCAAATTTGAAGTTTCACATCTTTATTTGCATTTTGGTCCTTACCATTACATATTACATTTTATGATTTTTAGATATTTTGTTGTTTATCATTTTAATCTTTAGAAAATCATATTTTATAATATTTCATATTTGTTTTCATAAATTTTAGTTTTACACATAAAAATAAACTAAATATAACCTTAACATAAGAAGTTTTAAGATTTAAAAACATCTTTAGACTTCAAATATGAAGTTTAAAAACATCTTTAAACTTCAAATATGAAGTTTTGCAAGCTTCAATATATAGTGTTTTTCTTTTAGTTTAATATTTAGTTGAGTTTTTATATTTATAATTATATATTTACTATAAGATTTTATTAATTAGTATTAATGTGATATTTTTATATATGTGCTAGTTATTTAAAAGTTTTATGAATTTATATTAATTATGACAAATATAAAGACCATAGTGTAAAATACAAATAATTTTGAAGTTATGTTTGAAGTTTTCCTTTTGGAGAAGAACATATTGAAACTTAAAATTTAGAGTTTTGCAAACTCTAAAATAGAGTATTTGAAGTTTTGCAAGCTTCAAAATATAGTGTTTTTCTTGTAGTTTAATATTTAGTTATGTATTTATATTTATAATTTATATATTTACTATAAGATTTTTATTAATTAGTATTAATGTGATATTTTTATATATGTGCTAGTTATTTATAAGTTTTATGGATTTATATTAATTATGACAAATATAAAGACCATAGTGTAAAAATATAAATAATTTTGAAGTTATGTTTGAAGTTTTCCTTTTGGAGAAGAACATATTGAAACTTCAAATTTAGAGTTTTGCAAACTCTAAAATAGAGTATTTCAAGTTTTGCAAGCTTCAAAATATAGTGTTTTTTCTTGTAGTTTAATATTTAGTTATGTATTTATATTTATAATTTATATATTTACTATAAGATTTTATTAATTAGTATTAATGTGATATTTTTATATATGTGCTAGTATTAATTAATTAGTATTAATTAGTATTAATGTGATATTTTTAGTATTAAAATATGATATTTTATTAATTAGTATTAATGTGATATTTTTATTCAAAATATAGTGTTTTTTTTTGTTTTGAGAACCGAGGGGAACAAATTGTTACCCAGAAAATACGGTTCTTAACATTTTTTCTATCAGTTAACTTAATTATAGATCAAAACCTTTTATGTTGGAAAACAAACCAGTGAATATAATATTTTCTCTCATTAATTTGTCAATTAAGTTAATCTAACAATCATTGTTGTATTTGTTTACAATAAATCTTACTGAAAGTATGTAGACAATATCATATAAAAAATAAAAAATATAACACAAAAACCCTATAATGAAACTGCAAAAAAAAATTGAATAAGAAGCTGAAATGTTTCTTCAAACTTCGTTTTGTATCTTCTATATGAGGTGATTGGAATCTTACATAAAAAATAGATCTATCTTTATAAGGTTTTTTATTGTAAGAAGACATATATAGTGACTCACTTACAAAATTAATACATATATATATAGTCAATGTGATTAATTAGAATATTTTATAATCAAAGCACGATATTAAAATTACCGGCTTTTAGCAAGATATTTAATTTAGATTGATGCGCTCAATCATATCTTACCAAAATTTGAAGTTATCAATTTATATACTTTGATTTGCCGTGAATAAGAAAGTTTCACATTAACAACATTCTATATTTATTTCTTAACATATATTCAAAAATAATTACATAATTAACTGATGCATTACGCCTATACTGAGGAGAGATTCACTCTGTCTGCACATAAAACATAACTCAAGGTCACATGAAAGATATAAACATATGAGCTAAAACATACGTATAAGATATGGAACGATAGCCGGATCATAGAATGGAATATAATAAATCATAATTTCAAATATATGTTGTCTGAGTTAAACAGCTTCTCTATTGTATGAGTTGCTTTTGATTTTTGTTTCAAAAATTTTAAACATTAACATGAGATGTGCACAACTTAAGTTGAGTTAGTGAGTATTGTTCGTCAACATGCTTGTATAATGGATTAAGTGTCTTTGGTACGTGTAAATTCATTAGTTTATATTAATGAATAAGACTTCGAAATGTTAATGTCAAAATGTCTCTGAGTACAATGAAATAAGACTTTGAGACATCTTGGATCCAATTCTTTAGGAGAACTGGTGCCAATAGGTGTGATAGTAAGTTTGAGTTTAATTCTGATTAATATGTTTTATAGAGCAAATATGACATATCGTTTTGAACAGAAAGTGTGGTAGTAAGCTTGAGTTTAATTATTGAGAATATGCTTGTACAAAATAACTTGACATTATTTTGAACCGAATGACATATTGTCATGAACAAAGACAATTACAATATATATTGTCTTCTGCTTGATTTTTGTGCATGACAATATGTTTTAATTGGGATACGTTTCGTTAATATCGTAGGTGAGAATGAATAAGTCAATTATTTTGCTGGAGTGAGTTCCATTGTAAAACAGTTCGAGCTTTTAGAGATTATATACGAAGTTGTGGTGGAAAAAACCCGTTAAGAAAGCTTGACAATTAAAGTGAATTATTGACTTATTTTATGTACCGTGTAATATCCTATGTTAAAGAAAAAATGTATAATAGATACCAATGGTAATACTTGTAAATTTCCTAGTAATTAAAGGCTTGTTAACTAAGATTGATGAGGAGAGCTGTGAGCTTGCCACATCAGCAATAATGGCAAAATTGAAATTAATCTACCAAAGCAAGGTTACTCTTATTAATTGCTTCTCTATTAATAATAAGGGGATTAGGATACTGAAAATAGAATTTCATGTTTCAAAACATAGCTTATATTTTACTTATCCTGACAGTAGAAAAAAAGTTTACGTGCATGCGTACGTGCGGGTATTAATCTCAACCCCTTATTTTTGGCCATGGACGGAGTCTTTGGCTTTTACATTACAAAATCATCCTTAGTCCTAACTTCTCAACACGAGAAGTAGAAGCAACATCGGTAGTAACAGCATTAAATTTGATGAATTTGACAAATATGGTCTTAGCCACATCATTGGTGAGAACTAGCTGTGTACTCTCCAAGGCCCCTGGGACAGCTCCCACGGTTCCATCAGAAGTAGTAAATCTGTAAATGTTTGTTCTTCCTTCTTTTCCCACTTTCTCTATCTTAAACCGGCTGTTTCTTCGCCGCGGGTTACCATTGATTTGAATTGCAGGCTCTTCGGAAACCAGTGCGGATGCATCGACTTCCCAGAACTTGGAGAACTCCTTGCATATGTTGGACTTGAACTCGATGGTTATATCGACATTTGTAAGTACAGGGGTGAATGGTATGGGAGGGATCAACGTCTGTGGAAAGGAGAAGCTAACCCGCACGCCCGGTTCGTCCGGAAGTGCTTGGGTGATGCCAAGTAGACAAGGGAAATTTTAGAAGCAAGTGGGACAATACCACCTCCGTTATTCCCGGTATTGACTGGTTGGATGAAGTATTGATCATTGAGTCGAACTATGTTTCCGTTGGTGTCTGTCACCAGTTCTTGTCCGTGGGTGCAGACGGCTGCAGCCAACAGGAGAGTGACGAGAAAAGAGACCAATGGGAATGATGACATGATTGTGATTGTTTGTTTGATTGAGTTGAGAGCTATAGAGATTTAGACGCAATGTATCGGTATTTATAAGAAGTCTTGCAAGTAAATTCAAAACAGCTTAAAGATTAACATTTCATTCATTCACGTGACGGGTTGGTTTCAGTGAGTGATGAAAACAGGGGTTTAGACTTTTGCTGTTCAATTCAAACTTATATTTTTTTGTAGCACGCGGAACATGCAAAACATTCATGTTAACTAACTTTTTAAAGGACGATCAAATTTTTTTTTGTCGTCAAAAAAAAGAAAAAAAACATATATTTGATCGTCCTTTAAAAGTTAGTTAACATGAATGTTTTGCATGTTCCGCGTGCTACAAAAAAATATAAGTTTGAATAATTAAGGGGAAAAGGTACTTTTCTTCAATAATCGATTTAGGTTATAGGTTCATCTAACTTATTCATTCTCGTGAAGGGTTGGTTTTAGCTGTGACAGTTGAAAACAAGGGCTTACACTTTATGCTAATCAATTCAAATTACGATGTTTACCAAGATTTTTTTTTTTCTTTTTAGCACGAGGAACATGCAAAACAGTTCAGTTTAACTAACATATAAAGGATGTTCGAATAAATAATGGGAAGAAGACAATACTTCAAACAAAGTGATATGATGGGGAAACCGACGTACGAATGATTCTAAACATTTCGTTTTCTTCTTTTTGTAAATAGTTATAGACTTAAGGCTTATAGCAATAAAATTCATGACCAAAAAAGTCAGAAATATAAAAAAAGAAGAAAGAAGAGAAATCGTTTTTCTTTTGATAAACTTTACAAACATCACATTAAATTTCGTAGTCTTTTAATAATTGATTTATAGCTAAAAATACTATTAAAACAAGTCGATAAGATGAATTAAGTAAGAGCCACATGGAATGGACGATATGATCAGCTATGATGGTTAACATTTTCTCTCTTTTATCTATTCTGATCCTTCATGATGTCTGGATATTAAAAATGGTGCTACAATTCGTGTATACCTCTAACTTCACATTGTTCGCTGACTTTAAAATATTTAAGCTATTGGCAGTTTCTCTTTTTATTCACTTTTCAGCCGCGATGACACTGCATGATCGTTCCACGATTCTCTCATTTCACTTCAATTTGATAAGTATTGTTTTTCCTCCACCGCTCTCGCTTTTGAAGAAGTGAAGCAAAACGAAGCAGAGTCTGATTCAGGTTCAGTCCACTTTTTTGTATTGTTCTAGTCATCTTAACAAGTGAGAATAAGATGAAAAAGTAATATTTCCTGAAAAAATATAAAGGAAGTTAAAAACAAAAATAGAACTTTATGAAGAGTCACCTTAAAAACTTTGAATTAGCCACGGAATGGAGAATCCCATGCAATTCACAGCTAATAGACTAATATATGGATGGTCTTGAACATAGCGAAATAAACATTGGATTATGGTGCTCAATTTTTTTTCAAAAAATTTACTGTAACGCCCCGACCCGTCCACGGCTAATGGGCCACCCACGCCCGCTCTCTCGGCCCGTGGGTCCCATCCCATCCGACGGTTGGTCGTTAATTTTTCCAAGGCTCGAAATCATTGTTTACTGACCCTGCAATCACCACCCGACTTTTCCCCGTGTTTTGGCCTCACTTACACGGTATCGCGAATCACTTCCCGATAGGTCACCCATCCTTTCACTACTCCAGCCCAAGCACGCTTAACTCTGGAGTTCTAAACGGAGGTGTGACGGAAAAAGTAAGTCAACTTTGGTGATATAGGTAGCCAAATCAATTCTCTTAAGCCTTTCACATATCACAACTCGGGATGTTACAATTCATCCCTTCTCAAAGAACGCAACGCCCTCGTTGCACCCCACGACAGGTCTCAAGACGCCTCTCAGGTCAGAACTGAGACGGCTAACCAGCTCTGATACCACTTGTAACGCCCCGACCCGCCCACGGCTAATGGGCCACCCACGCCCGCTCTCTCGGCCTCCCATCCCATCCGACGGTTGGTCGTTAATTTTTCCAAGGCTCGAAATCATTGTTTACTGACCCTGCAATCACCACCCGACTTTTCCCCGTGTTTTGGCCTCACTTACACGGTATCGCGAATCACTTCCCATAGGTCACCCATCCTTTCACTACTCCAGCCCAAGCACGCTTAACTCTGGAGTTCTAAACGGAGGTGTGACGGAAAAGGTAAGTCAACTTTGGTGATATAGGTAGCCAAATCAATTCTCTTAAGCCTTTTCACATATCACAACTCGGGATGTTACATTTACACTGAAAAAGGTTTCCAATTATGTAAAAAAAACTTTTTATTAAAAACTTACTAAAACGTTTATGGTTTCCAACATCTCAGAAACGTTTCTGGGCTAATATTATTATTTTCTCTGTTTCTGACTGAAAAGAGACGACGTAACTGTGTGCCTTTACTAATTTGATCACACATTTTGTTCAACTAGGGGTTTAGACTTTACGCTAATCAACTCAAACTTCGATTTTTTAGCACGAGGAACATGCAAAACTGTTCATGTAACTAACACATAAAAGGATGAGCAAATAATTTGTTTTTTTTGTACGGAAGGATGAGCAAATAATTGATGGGAAGAAAACAGTTCTTCAAAGCGTCTGTGAGGGTGGGGGAACCAACGTATTGAATCATTGTAAACATTTCTGCCTTTTTTTATAAATAGTTATGGCATAATCATCATTGGTGGTTTCTAATAAACTTTATTTTATTTTTTTTGAACTTCTTCCAAATAAAATATATTACCAATTAGAATAAGGAAAAAAGTAAAAAGAAGAGAAACTGTTTTTCTTCTAAAAATTTTACAAACATCAGAATAGATTTCCCAGTGTTTTGATAAGTGGTTGATACTATCTCCAATGCATTTTACTAGTTTACCTATAAAATAGAGAAACTTTATAATAAAAATAATTATATTCCAATATATTTTCTAAGATAACAGTTTTAAAACATAAATAAAAATAGAGGATTATTATTCATTCTTATATGATTCATTTATAATAAAAAGTAGCAATTTCTATTACGGTGAAAAAAATAAAAATGAATTGGATTGACTATAAGGATGATTGGTTATGGTTGTAGATGCTCTAGACAGCCAAAATTTAATCTAGAGTTATATATGTCAATCAATCGAGATTTCCTTTCTTTAAAAAACTCACAGCAAAAATATCTCTACAAAATCAAAATATAATTGTAGCGAGCTTTATTTCCAAAAAAAAAAGTGCTTTAGAAAACTACAACAATAAAAAATTAAAGCAAATAATTCTACAAAATAAATTCTACAGCCAAAAACATAATGCTAAAACTCTTACCAATATTATCCCCAACACTTCTAAATACTATTATAAATAAAAGTAAAGATAATAATGAGTTAGAAATGCTTTCATTGCTAAAAAATACTATTCAACGCAAATCAATAAGAATGACAAAGATATGATAGATTAACTCATTTTTGATTTTCTGGTGTAAATCTGCGTGTGACCAGTAAGAGATTAGTCTTTCTGTCATCTGTGTTTATTAAACGAGTGATGCCTTATTAGCGGATGCAATATTATATTTTCATTTTTATTAATATCGTTTTATTCTCTTAAAACTTGTTTTTAATATAAATATCATTTTAATGCATATGATAAATGTATTTTACAATTTTAATTTTATTCTTTAAAATTACTAATTAATAAATCAAACAGTATTAACCAAAGATCAAACATAATTATTTTAATACGTAAGCAAAAATCTTGAAATGGAAGAAATATTTATTTATTTATTTATTTCCTTTTAAATACTTTCAAACGTTAGATTTATTCCTCCTCTTATTTTTGTTATAGCTCCAGTTTTGACTATTTTTGTTATAGCTCCAGTTTTGACTTCAACCTTTCTGAATTACAGTGTTCAATCCAGATATCAATTTGTTTCTGCTTCATTTTTTTTGTTTTTAGTTTTTCGATTTATAAAAAATAATTATCATATTAAAATCACATTTACTTTGGTTCAGTTTGGTTTTATACCAAAATCTATAAATTTATTTCTTTTATAATATTAATGAATTATACTTTTTTTGATTAGATATCAGCTTTATATAACCTGCAGATATTCCGGTTTTTAATAGACAATTTTTCTACTATTTAAAATAATTAATAAACATATTAAGTTAATAATAATAATAATATTTTTTTACAGAATAAAATAATAAAAATTAGTATCCATATGTTATAAATAATTAAATATTAGCATATATTTGTCAACAAAAAGATAAAAGATTATGTTTTATTTAGTTTGATAAAATGAAAAATAACTTTTAACTTAAAATTAAATATCAAAATACTAAAAACTTCATTTTAAATATGAAGATCATATCAATAAAATAAATTATGTGTATTTTATTAATTATATTATAAAATTTACATATAATTATATTACTATATTTTAATTGATCGGTTTAATCTGTTTGGTTGGTTTATATACCAAACCATATCCATATACCGTACTTTTTTTAAAAATAGCATTTATTCAGTATATTCAGTATTACCAAATCCAAACTACTTTTTTTTTTCAGTTTGGTTTAATTTTAGTTGGTTTAATTTTAGTTGGTTCAGTTTTACCTGATTGAACATTCCTAAATATACATATCATTTTTATAGGCCCATAGAGAAAATTAGATAAGCGGGCTAAGCAAATGAAGTTTATAAGATACTTTCTCTATTTTAGAAAGATCCATTCTCAGAAAAAGATATTTTTAATGTTTCAATGTATTTTTTGGTAAAAATATTTCACCATATATTTCTTAGGTATAATGATAAATTGTAGATTTCGAAGAAATTAAATTGTGTATATTATATTTTGACCAGGTAAAAATTGTAGAAAATGATTAACTACAAAATAATGTATTGATAATCAAAATTTATTATGTTTTCATAATATATGAGAAAATTCAAAACATATTTCATTTGGAAACGGACTTAGTAAATTAAAAATAAATCAGACCGATTTGAAAATATATAAATTTGGAGTTTACTTTTAACAGAACAGATATATAATTTATTTTTGGACAAAAGAACAGATATATAATTAAATATCAAATTTCATGTTTGAAAAACATAATTTATTCTGACAGTACATAAAAGTTTAGGAGCAAGCGTACTTGCGGTATTAATCTCAACCCCTTATATTTGGCCATTGACCGAGTCTTTGGCTTTTACATTACAAGGTTTCACGATTAACAAAATGGGACCATCCTTAGTCATTACTTTTCAACACGAGAAGTAGAAGTAACAACGGTACTAACATCTCTGATGAATTTGACGAATATGGTCTTATCCACATCATTGGTGAGAACTAGTTGTGGACTGTCCAAGGCCCCTGAGATGGTTCCAACGGTTCCGGCAGAAGTGGTAAATTTGTAAATGTTTGTTTGTGCTTCTTTTCCGGCTCTCTCTATTCTAAACCAGCTATTTCGTCTCCTTTGGTTACCACCGATGAGAATCTCAGGCTGGTTGGGATTCTGTGCGAATTCATCTACTTCCCAGAACTTGGAGATGCGATTGCAGATGTTGGACTGGAACTCGATGGTCATGTCGGTATTTGTACGGACAATGGTGAGTGGCAGTATGGGAGGGATCAACCACGGTGGAAATGCGATCCTAACCAGCACACCCGATTCCCCCGGAAATGCTTCGGTGATGCCAAGTGGACAAGAGGGAAGTATAGCAGCAACTGGGATAAGACCACCTCCGTTAATCCCGGTATTGACTGGTTGGATGATGTATCGTTCATTGACACGAACGATGTTTCCGTCCGTGTCCGTCACCGGTGGCGGTAGTACTTGTCCGTGGGTGCAGACAGCTGCAGCCAACAAGAGAGCGATGAGAAAGGAGAGCAATAGGGATGATGACATGATTGTGATTGTTTTTCTTTTGTTTTGTTTTGGAGTGAGTTGAGTAATCAGACACATTGTATCGGTATTTATAGGAAGTCTTCCAGTTAAATTTAAAACAGCCATCTTAAACCGCTTGTGACAAGTAGAAAAAGAAATTGAAAAATAAGCAGATCTTTTTGAATATGGTATATAAATTTGATTTACCTATCGACTCAGCCAGAAACTCAATCAAGACTAATCTTTCATTCGAGTTAAATAAACTTCTATCTTAGTCAGCTTTAAAAAGTTTTTTTTTTCTTTTTAGGTTTTTACTCACGTCGAATTTTGATTGTAATTCATTCATTCTCGTGATGGGTTTGTTTTAACAGTGATGAGTAAAAATAGGGTTTAAACTTTATGCTATTCAACTTCTATTTTTAGCACGAGGAATATGCACAAAGTTTCATGTTAACTAACATATAAAGGATGATCAAATAATTGATAGGAAGAAGACAATACTTCATACATAGTGATAGGATATGGAGGAACCAACGTATGAATGATTCCAATTCTAAACAACTC
The DNA here is from genome assembly GCF_000801105.2 of Raphanus sativus. Classification (NCBI taxonomy): domain Eukaryota; kingdom Viridiplantae; phylum Streptophyta; class Magnoliopsida; order Brassicales; family Brassicaceae; genus Raphanus; species Raphanus sativus. The sequence continues at coordinate 4,510,894 of NC_079519.1, read as the reverse complement.
TGTTTTTTCTTCTTCTGTTAAATAGTTACTAAAAAAGAAAAAAAAATATAAACCAATTCTTTCAGCCGGGCTATCACGTTTTTTGCAAGATAACTAATGAGTGATTACAAATCAAATCTCAATAATAACCGCGAGATTAACAAGAAGAAAACTTAACTAATTGGCTTAACCAAACAGGATAGGCCCTGGGGAAAACGGTAAAATAATTGCACTCAAATCATAAAAAATTCCATTTTTCAAAACAAAAGAGATTAAAAAAAAACATAACCATTTTTAAAAGCAAGTAAACAACTCCTTAAAGAAAACTTGCAGCTTTCGTTCATGGAATCATATGCTCATCGGAGAAAAGAAAAAGAATTGTAGGGTTTTCTTCGATCTGAAAACTTTGTTGCAGATCTTTTAGCTAAGTAGATTTTTCAAGCCCATCTTCTATTGTACTAGACTATTTCTGAGTGGGTTTGTTTGGGCTCATTCTATCATTTTCATTTTAATGAAGCATTTTAGTGATAAAAAAAAAAAGAGTTCAATGTATAAAAGCAAATCCTTAAAATAACATTCTCTAAGATCATTTTTATCGGTTTAGAAACTCTGTTTCTCGGACATTTTACATTAATTTCTTTTATATAGTTTGCTTAATGATTTTTTAGTTGATATATAAAGTTTGCCCAATCATAAAGTGCCAAGGATATACAAAGTTTATCACATATTCTTAGAGCAACTCTAGTGGAGTGGAGAGCTTTTATAGAGGTTCCGAAGGAATAAAATAAAGAAATAAATTAAAACAAATGAGAGAGAATTAGATTAGATGTCTTTGCTGAAAAGTTTAGGAAATCCACAAGACTTTCAGAAGCCACATGTAATTCCATAATAATTTAACTCTTTTTAGGAAAACATTAATTTAAAGGTTTAGCAATCTTATTGATAGAGTTTTAAAAAGAAGTTCTTAACCATTGAATATTATTATTTTATTGTATATTTGCAAAATAAATAAATTTTAATTAAAAATGGAAAACATAACTTGTAAAAGAATAACATGTAATCAAAATGAGTTATGCAGAGGTTCTTACGTAACCTAAACCTCATTTGAAATACAAGTTCATTCTCTTTCTCTATTTTTTATATTATTATTTTCTTAGATATTAATGAATACTCTTACCATTGTACATGATCTAAAGTTGATTTAAGACCATGATTAATCCGGGTTTTTAGGATGAAGTTTTTATCTTCGGCTAAGAACCGTTTTTAGCTTTTAACTTAAAAAAAAGTTAACAACCGTCTCTTAACTAAGAGATATAAAAACCGGTTCTTAGCCCAAAAATATAAAAAAAATGTCAAAATATGAGTTAAGAATCCTAATTTAAGAACCCGGGTTAATCATGCTCTAAGACTCTATTCGGTTCTCAACCTCTTTCTTCTTTTCTCTTTTTCATTCTTGACTTTGATTGCACAATATTAAAGGAAGTTATAGTAATTTGGAGTAAAAATAAAAAGGAAAAATATATATTTTTTGTATTTTTCTTGCTCATTGGTTTTTTAGAGTGAAACAAAAGTTGGAAATAACTAATGAAGTTACCTTAGAAAGTAAAAGAGTGAAAAAACTATTTTCACCATTTTCATCCTGATTTAGTGTATTTAGAGCATCTTCAAAAGAAACTTTATAATTTTAAATATGAAATTTTTTTATTCTCAAATCAAAATTTCAAATTTGAACTTTGAAGTTTCACTTATCAAAATTTACAATTATGATTTTTTAAGTTTTTTGTTTATCATTTTAATCTTCAATTTTTCATATTTCATAATTATTTCAGATTTATTTTTATAAATTCAAGTTTTACAGTAAAATTAAATTATAAAAAATTTGAAAAAGTTTATATCATTTTAAATCTAAAATTAGACAACAAGAATGTTACAAGGTAAACTTAATAAAAAAATTTAAAAGTTAATTACATGAAGATAAAAATTATTACACACATTTAAATATTACAACAACACTAATGATCTGAGCAAATTTGTTCTAAAACTCTAAAATCTCTAAAATATTGTTCAAAAAAAAATGTGCAATCGAAGATGGAGCATTATAGAAATAATTTTAGGGAATAATGTTGTAGTGTAAGATTTTATTGATTAGTTTTGTTGTATTATGATTTATATATGTTAGTTATTTATAAAAGTTTCATGGGTCCTTTTAGTAATGAGTGTAAGGAGGTCATACTGTTTACCTGTGTATCTAAGCCTGCCATGGATACGGTGGTAAGTTTGAAAACTATGGACAATATAATAAGATTAGAACTCTTTTCGTTGGAAGGTTATTTTTTCAGTCCTTTGATGTTTTGTTAACTGCAATGATCGTTTATATCATGTATACGACCCTAGAAAAGAGTCAATTTACATCATAATTATGATCCAAACTATAACAATAATCATCCATTTTAGCTTAGACATGAAATTGTAGAACGCGAACATGTATCTTGATGCGGCATGTGTCAGGGTTTTAGTTTCTACGTTCTCTCTTTTTTCGTTCGTTTTTAATAATATAAATTCGCTGACAGAGACAATTTTATTTTTATTTATGGAAGTTTCAGGTACATGCATGTAGGTATTATCTCAACCCATTATTTTGGCCATGGACAAGTCTCCACTCCAGGCTTCACATTGCATGATTTTTGGATTGTTGGCTAGCTAGTAGAATGGAAACATCCTCAGACCAAACTTTTCAACACGAGAAGTAGAAGTAGGACACTACAAGAAAAGTCTACATTGATAGCATATTGTTATAGCACGTTTTACTGAACTGCTATCGTAGATGGCTTAAAATTTTACGTATTATATAACAGCGTTAAATAAACGCTATAATAGATGGAAACCTAAGATAGCACTTAATCAATGCTATTCTGAAAATGAAGTGAGCGGGAAAATAAAATTCCCGATACCGCCAACACTTAGCGGGTAATTAGATGTAAGCGCCCAAAATATTATTTAAGCGGCTTCGGAAATATTATCAAAGACATATAATAGCATTTTTATAATGCTAAAAAAGCTATTCGAAGCCTTAAACTCCAAACATGATTTTCAACCCTAAACTCTAAATACAACCCTTAAAACTTTATTTTTCATATTTTAACTTCAAATCTTAAAATTAAACTCAAAATTTCATCTTTTTAATCTTGAACTATAATTTACTAAACACAGATCTTTTATCTTCAATGAAACTCTTTATTCTAAACCATTACTTCAAACATAAACTATACATCTGATACTCTAAGTATACACTTCAAATCTAAATTATTAAAAATTTAATTACAAATCTTATATCTTTTTTTTTTTTTTTTTACAAATCTTATATCTAGTCTTCAGATCTTTTATTTTCCAACTTTAATCCAAAATACTAAACTTTAACCCTAAACCTCATATTCCAACATCCAAACCTTAAAACACAAAACCAACTTTTACTCTTAATCATAATTTCTTTTAAACAATTAAATCTAAATTTAAACTCTTCAACTTTAAAATCAATAATAGAAATTTATAAACGAATTACAAATCAGATTGAACTATAAATCAGATTTCAGTATAAACATACAAATTTTTAAAATGATGACCAAAATCATAATCTTGATATCAATTTAATATTTTCAAATTTAAACATCAGTTCTTAAAATCAATATCAATTAATCATGTTAAAAAAATCAAACTTTATATTTAAATTATAAAATACAAAATTTATATAAAATATAACTAAGAAAAATTACTTACAAAACAAATTATCAAATAATGAAGAACAAAACAAAAAGAAAGATAAAAATTTCTGACCAATAAAATTCAGATGCATGGATCACAATTCTTAGCCACTAGATTAACTTAGATCTAAAGGCTGAGATTTATTCTTTTTTTTTTATCTCTCTCTCTTTCTCTCCACGACAGATCTCATCTCATTCTCTTCTCTTTTTTTTTTTCGATTCTTCATCTTCTCCTTCACTCTCATATCTCTCATTTCTCCCATCTCTGTCCCACCACGTCTCCTCCTCGTCTCACCACCACCACGTCTCCTCCTCTTTCACCACCACCGAGTCTCCTCCTCTGATCATCACCGGGTACTCTATATCTCTCTGTCTCTCTCTGTTTCCTCTGTCCCGCTCTCTCTTCTCTGTTTGCTATCTCTATTTCTCTCTCTTTATCTCTGTTGAATATTTTTTTTTGTTCTTGGCAGCTTCGATTCACGGTGTACCGGATACCACGGCTTGGATCTGAGAACACGCCGGAGCTGAGCATGACGACCTGGGCAGAACAAGACGACGCGGGGTTGAATCCGCGAGGAAGAAGAAGTCAGAGTTCTCGAGTAGGTTTGCAGCGGCTCACGGTGGTGACATATTGACGTAGCTGGGAGTGGTGAAGGAAGATGAAGAAGATTCAGGTGGTGAAGGAAGATGAAGAGGCTTAATGGACGTAGTTGAAGGCGGCTGTGAGTTAGAAAGATAGGGATTTTTTTTTTTTTTTTAGGTTTAGTTCTTTTGTTTGGTTTAGTGTAAACATAGTTAGTGGTTTGACTTTATTTTTGGTTTCTGGTTTAGTTTTGTAAACCTGAATATATTTGTAAACCAGTTTTAGTTATAAATAAAATTTATTATATTTTAAATTATAAAACAATTTTGATTTAGTTCCCAATTATTTTATTTTTATTTTTACTATAATTATTTTTTTTATTATATAATGATTTATCGTAACACGAAAGTACTGCTATAGTTAAGCTAAATAATATCATCCAAATATTGCTATCGTATCTGTATATTTTGTAGCGTTTAAAAAATGCTATCATATAAGGGGTACCTACGATGGCTGTCGATAACATAGCATTTATGAATTCGCTATGAAACCTCTACTATAGCATATTTCTCGTGCTAAGAATATACATATTTCTTGTAGGGGGAGCTTTAGTAGCATCATTAACCTTTTTGAATATGACGAGTAAGGTGTTTTCCGTATCATTGGTGAGAACTAGTTGTGGTGCACCTTTCCAAGGCCCTGGGATGTATCCGATGGTTCCGGTAAGGGTGGTCAACTTGTAAACGTTTGCTCCTATTACGTCCTCAGCTCTCTCAATTCTAAACCAGCTGTTGTTTCCAAGCTGTTCACCACCGATGAGAATAGCCGGCTCATCGGAAGCTGATGAGGATTCATCCACTTCCCATAAACCGGAAAACTCTTTGCAAGGCAAATCTTTAGACGTGAACTCGATGATTACAGTTTCCATTATGGAAATGGGTGTTTTCATCAAAGGGTATGGATATATGAAGCGTACCGGTTGGCCCGGTTGGCCTTTTTGGAGGTCTTGGTTGATGCCAAGGGGACAAAAGGGAACTTGTTTAACAACGGCTGGGACAAGACCACCTCCGTTATTCTTGGTATTGACCGGTTGGATGTAGTATTCGTCATACGTTTGAACATAATTTCCGGCAGCGTCCCTCACGTATTCTTTTCCCTGGGTGCACACAGCTGCAGCCAGCATGAGAGTGATAAGAAAGGAGACCAATGGGAATGATGGCATCATTGTGATTGATTTTTCTTTGTTTAAAGTTTGAGATTTTTGGTTTCTTTTGAGTGACTTGAGTTGTAGAGAGTAAACACATTGCACCGGTATTTATAGGAAATTATGAGGTTAAATTTAAAACAGCGTGGGGTAGTAAAAAGAAAATGTGAAACCGTAAGAAATTACCAGGTTTTACAAGTTCAAAGGTTTTCCCCCACGTCATCTCTAATCCTTAGTTTCTAAAATCTACTACAGTGAGGTTTGTATATAAGGGTTTATACTCTATGGTAATCAATTCAAACTTCGATTTTCAGCACGAGGAAAATGCAAGATAATCCATGATAACTAACTTAAAAGGATGATTAAGTGATAATTCACGGGAGCATGATAAGATTTCAAACAGAAAGCGAGGGATGACTGAACCAACCAATTAGTAGATAGTATATAATTCTCTAAATCTCTGTTACTTTCTCCCGACAACCACAATTCCAAGCAGAGAGGCCTAGAAATCATATATTAATTCTTTTCCACCATTTGGTAGATTGAAGAAAAGCATTCTGTACACCTTTAATTTATCTTGAACCAGAACACGACGAGTAACAGAGAAGAAGGCAGAGTAAAAATATGGTTCAGCCAATCATACATGAGAAGAATATAGGATGATAGGAAGATGCAGATTTTTTTTTGTATTCTTTGTATGTGCTGCTGTTAAGTTAATTAGGGGAAAATGACATATTTTAACGCTAACAATTTCGATGGTGTCAAATCAGATTTAAAACAACTATTTCATGCCAAACACGACTCAAACTTGATTAACACTCAAATTTCTTATCTAAACTTGTTTACGTAACTCAAAAAACTATTTTGATTAAATCGTTAGTCAACCATTAAACTAGGCAGAACGATGTCGAAAAATTAAACAAATGTTACAGTTAAAGGATTCAAACCCAAGCATAGACACACACTTCACCAAACATACTAACCACTCGCTCACTTGCATTTCGGTAAATATTGATAATAACATTTATATTATATACATATAACAACGAAGTGAATCATCTTCTTCCTCGAGACATCAGCGCTAAACGCAACGAATGTGGAAACTTCCTTCAGCACTCTTATGACAGAGATGAGATCTTCAACACTATTAACAAGATTAGTTGGAGTAGAAGAGACAAGAACCAAGTTCGACGAGCATCGCTCGAGGTAAGGATCTGGCGTTGCAACTTGGTTCCTGTCTCTTCTACTCCAACTAATCATGGGCTCGCCTTTCTACACGGAAAACTTCTCCGTCGAGATCTTTCAATATGTGATGTCAAAGGCGAGCCGAAGCTTTCGCGGAGGACTTTTCATAGGGTCGGATTCTTGCAGCAGCTTTGCATGGCGGTTTTGTAAGCTGCATGTTGATTGGAGCCTCTGCTCCTCTGTCCTTCATAGTTTCGAAAAGAAGTTAACTGTCGTTGTCTCTACATGTTCCTTGACCTGAAGCTAGAATCTTTTGACTATGTTGCTCGTGTAAAGGGACCAGAGTCGAGTGCCAAAAACCTCTGCCGGCTTTGCTTTGTGCTTTATCTGTCGGCTTCTCCTACTTGGTTTAGGATTTTCAGAGAGCCGCCTGTTACTTAATGGTTTTGTACGGATCCTAGAATTATTCACTGGCTAATGTTTGTCGCTCTTGTTGGAGGTTCTGGTGATGAGATTAAGCTTCGAACAACTGAAATTAATTTGTTTCTTTTAGTTTCTTTGTTGCCAAGCTTTAAGTATAAACTTAGGGATTGGGCTAATTAAGCCTTCTTGTTTGCGAAGTTCTTTTAACTTTTTGGAGGCTTTGTATTATCTTTGATTTAGATAACTAAATTAGATGCGTTAGGATTTGTTTCTGCAAAGACCGATTGTATCGCTCAAATGATTTAAGTCATATCGGTACTTCTTGAGAGAGAATGGCCAGCCACAACCTGGCCAACACTCTAGGATAATTGAAAACCCACCCAGGAACGATTAGATTTAGATCCGCGGAAACCAACCACTTTCCACGAAAAATCCACATATGTTGAAGCAAAGAAGAGGTGAAGAAACCGAAAATCAACATGAAAATAGGCTGGAGAAAAAGAGGAGGAGAAGGGTCGCTACCTTCGGCCAGAAGGTGCTGACAACCGGAAACAAATATCAAAGAGAAACGGTGAAAGAGAGAGAGGAACATGGAGAAAGAGAGAGAGAGAGAGGAAAGCTACCATAGTTTTCATAAAATTCAATAAAATTTGATTGGAACTCTTGATTATCGACTATATATCACGTACCGTGTGTTGTGCGGATGAGTGAAAGGGAAAATAAAAATATATAAGAGGGTTGGAGTTGAATTTAACTTTGATTGGCTATAGATTTAACCACAAATGGATATTTGGTATAATATGTCACTATAGAATTTAGAACCAGTATGTAAGGTAAAGTTATGTCTCATAAAGCGCTGAAAAGCACAAATTTACTTGACTTGTTATTAAACTAAACAAAGTTCACATACACACACATGCGTGCGGGTATTATCTCAACCCATTATTTTTAGCCATGGACGAGTCTCGGGCTTTTTTTTACATTTCATGATCTTGACACTAGTAGAATGGGAACATCCTCAGACCTAGCTTCTCAACACGTGAAGAAGAAGTAGTAGCCTTAGTAGCATCATCATCAACCTTCACGAACTTGACGAGTAAGGTCTTAGCCTCATCATTGGTGACAAGTAGCTGTGGTGCACTCAACCAAGCCCCTGGGGTAGTTCCAACGGTTCCATATGAGGTGGTCAACTTGTAAGTGTGTGCTCCTGCATCTTTTTCTATCTTAAACAAGCTGTTTGGAGCCGTCCGTTCACCACCGATAATAACGGCAGGCTCCTTGGCAGCGGATGAAGAAACATCGACTGCCCATAACTTGGAAAGCTCGTTGCATACAGGCCAGATGTCGGAATGGAACTGGATGTTTATAGTGGTAGATGTGACAATGTAGTCTGTGCCGACAAAAGGTGGATAATATCCGAAGATAACTGGGAGGCCCGGTTGGTAGGGAAGAAGTGTTTGGGTGATGCCAAGTGGACAAAACGGAAGTATGTTAATGGCGGCTGGAACAAGACCACCGCCGTTGCTCTTAACCGGCTGGATGAAGTATTTGGCACCGATCTTAACTGGATTCCCGTTAGAGTCCTTCACCACTTCTTTGCCGTGGGTGCAGACAGCTGCAGCCAACAGGAGAGTGATGAGGAAAGGGGTCACTGAAGGTTTCTTCATTTTGATTGCTTTGTTTGGGTGTGTTTTAGGGTTTTGAGTGAGTTGTGTTGTGTTGAGCAAACACACTGTACCGGTATTTATAGGAAGTTTATGCGGTTAACTTTAAAACCGCGTGGTGTGACAGTAAAAAAATCATCTGTGGTAGATAAAACCTAAAGGTACTATCAGCTTTAAATACATTTTGGCTCTTTCCCCATATCATGATCACTCCCGTGACATGGGTTGGTTTAATTCTAGTGTGGTGAGGGTTGAGTCTACGGTAACTGATCGGAACTTCGATTTTTAGCACGAGGAAAATGCAGAGTGGTGCTTAGTAACTAACATAGAATATAAAGACGAACGAAAACACAACAAATAACTCATGGGAAGAAGACAAGATTTCAAAGCAGAGAGATAATGGATGAGTGATACAACGTACAATTCATTGTCAACATCTTTGTTTCTGGCCACAATCGTTTATTAAAAATTTACTAGCTAAAACAAGAATCACAAAACGATTCTTTACATTTTTTTACAAGCAAACAAATAAGTGAGTGACGACAGAAATTTCACTATCAAGATTTATTAACCAGAGAACGATATGAATCCAAAGACAAGGAAGAGTAAAAACATTGTCTCCATGAATATTAATTACTGAAGAAGAGAGGAAGATGCAGAAACATTATGCATCAGTGGACCATATCCTCATTTGTCTGGAAATTAAAACCCTCACACATACGGCATCAAGGTCTGCAAGACACATGTCCCTTACTCTGATCCTTAGTTGCTCCAGTGAGAATCACGTATGCACTTGAGATTTTTTTCTTCTGTAAAATGGACGTCTCTTTTCAATGTTTTAATCATATCACAAGATTAGCATTTCTTGGCTTCGCCGATTAGCTTTTCCTAAGGTTTTTTCCTACATAAATATAAACTATGGCTGTACTTAACAACACAACAGAATAATACCATACACAATCTCGCTTTTTCCAAATCATTTCGAATTTTGACCCAGGTGACGAGTATCGATCATAAACTCTACTCTGTTGTCGTGTTCAACCTTCTCCATCGACTTCCTTGGAAGATGCGTCGAGATTGGCGCCTATGAATTGAGGATTTACTTTACATTGGGTTGATTTCCTATGTGTAAGTTAAAACTTCATGGAGATTCATTCTCTCTTTAGCACATCGATTTTTATTTTCGGTTTCGTTGTAAATTCATTGGCCAAAGTTTAGCTTACAAGCTCGAGCAATCGCACCACATACCTACCAGAAATTTATTACGCCCAGTTTATTTTTATTTATTGTTGGTTAAATTGTGTTTACCTAAATAAGTTTCAAAAACAAAATTACTAATGAATTTTCATTTAAACTTTTTTTAAAAAAAATTGTGTACACAATTCTGAAAGTTAAATACAGTAGTGAGAAAGGGAGGCAAAATAGTATAAAAAAAATAGCATACATAAACTGAATAATATATTCCTTAAAGTGTCATTTTAACAATTTTTTGTTACCTAAAAATGTCATTTTAGAATTATAATATAATTTATACTTAGTTTCGAAATTAATTGCAAACTATATTAAGTTTATAAATAATTTTTTATTTATCTCAAACAATATATGTTAAATATATGTGACTAAGAAACATAAATATATGACAATTATTTTTTCAATCTGTATGAAAAAATATCAAAATAATAATTTTTGTGAAACGAAAAAATATATTTGTGTCAACTATTAATTAGTGTCTGCACATCTTTTTACAAAGAATGTTAGCAAATATTTAATGTCTTTTTCTAGTGAAACTTGGCATTGTTGAAATGTCATCTAGTACATAGCTACAATACGTTTTCATAAAACTGAGAAAACTTCGATTGGAACCCTGGAGTTAATCAACCACGCAATGGTGGCTACTCGCATACGAGTTATAGATCGGTAAATAACTTAGGTCCGAAGGTATTCCATTCAAGGCCATATTTCAAAATTTGAGGGTCTAAACCCATGTGAAAAATGTCAAAAGAATTTGGGAGAGCAAAGTGTTTCACTGTGTTTGGCCCAAATTTGACCCCGACTCCACACTACACTTCATTGTGTGGCCACATACGATTATTGTTTATGGCATATTTGAATACTCAAAGACATCAATGGATATATAGAGATACACTAGTATCTTCTCATTAATACGTGTATCTCAAATCATATATTCTTGTATATTCTCTTAATATCTCATTAGGGTTCTCTTGATGTACTATATAACCAACGATGTATTCTCGTTCATATACACAAGAAACATTCATAAACCTATATGGTATCAGAGCTTCCTTTCCAAGGACCTCAATAAATTTTCTTTTTTTCTTTCCTTTTTACCTAGCGTCTTCTTCTTCCTCATCTCGTATCAATGGCTCAACAGGCCGCCGAGATCATCAACGCTAGAACTGAAACAACGCTTGTGTCCGTTAACATGATAAACGTGACAAAGCTTTCACCGTTGAACTACATAACCTGGAGTGCTCAGGTTAAATCACTCCTGCGTGGTTATGATCTGTTGAAATTCATCGATCCCACCACCGTTCCGCCACCAAAAGTTCTCACCAACAACGGTCGCGATGAACCAAACCCCAACTTCCTGTTGTGGCAGAGACAAGACAGTCTCCTTTACAGCTCACTCATGGGTTCCATTGAGACGGCTCACCAGCCTCTCATCGCAACTGCAGCGTCCTCTCTCGAAGCCTGGAACCTCCTTGCCTCGACGTATGCTAAATCCACAAGAGGACACATCAAGCAACTAAAGCAACAGCTGAAACAGAGCACTAAGGGAACCAAATCCATTGACGAATACATGCAGCAGATCCGAGCCAAAGCCGATGGACTTGCGTTACTTGGCAGTGCTATGGATCCAGAAGATCTCACGGACATCGTCCTCGACGGACTCAATGATGACTATAAAGCCATCATAGAGGCTATCCATGGTCGTGAAACTCCCATCTCCTTCGCCGAACTTCACGAGAAGCTCATCAACCGTGAGCTCGCCGTTACAGCCGCCACAAACGCATCACCTTCTCTACCTATCACCGCCAACGTCGCTCAGCAGAGGCCCACTAACTGGCGTCAGAACCATGGTGGCAATCATCAAGGTTCTCGCAACAACAACAACAGAGATCAACGGTCCTCTCGCCCATATCTAGGGAGGTGTCAAGCGTGTGGCACGCAAGGTCATGGCGTCAAGCGATGTCCGATGTTTCGCCTCGTCACCCAGTCTCCTCAAGCCAATGTATCTGGCTTCCAAGGTCAGAACAGAGGTCACTATCCGCAAGCCTACAACGCCATGATGCAGGCACCAGACACAGCCTCGTGGCTTCTCGACTCTGGGGCTTCTCATCACCTCACTTCTGATCTTGCTAATCTCTCCCTTCATGCCCCGTACAATGGAGGAGAAGAAGTGCAAATCGGAAACGGCACAGGCCTTGCGATTCAGAACACTGGTTCATCACTACTTCCCTCCAACTCTCGTACTCTGTTTTTAAATAATGTGTTGCATGTTCCAGACATTGCACGTAACTTGCTCTCAGTTAACAAACTTTGTACTGACAATAACGTGTCTGTGGAATTTTTCCCAACTAAATTTCAGGTCAAGGATCTCAAATCGGGGGCACAGATGATCAAGGGAAACAGTAGAGACGGAGGATATGTGTGGCCAGGCCGAGATTTACCCAAACCCATTGCTTTTTCTACTTCTTTCAAGTGTCCTTTATCCATCTGGCATTCAAGATTAGGACACCCCTCTATTTCAGTTTTAAAATCTGTTGTTTCTTCTTCAATGCTTTCCAATTCAAATGCTTTGTCTTCTTTTCATTGTGATGCTTGCTCAATCAACAAAAGCCATAAGCTTCCTTTCTCACAAACTTCATCTCTTCTAGCTACAAAACCACTTGAAATTGTTTATTCTGACGTCTGGACATCACCCTTAATCTCTGTTGATGGCTTCAAATATTATGTGATTTTTGTGGATCAGTTCACACACTACATATGGTTTTATCCCTTGCGCCACAAGTCAGACGTCAAAAGCATTTTCATACGATGGAAAGCACTCGTAGAAACACGTTTTCAACACAAGCTCATCTCTTTCTACTCCGACAACGGAGGGGAGTACATCGCTCTTGCCGATTTCTTCTCCACGAATGGAATCTCCCACCTAACCACACCACCCCACACTCCCGAGCACAACGGGTTCTCCGAACGGCGCCATCGTCACATTGTGGAAACAGGTCTCGCATTACTCTCTCAAGCCTCAATACCAGCATCCTATTGGACGTACGCAATGGCCACAGCCGTCTATCTCATTAATCGACAGCCAACACCGACCCTTGCCAACACCTCTGCATATGCAAAGCTCTTTGGATTCAAGCCTAACTACCTCAAGCTCCGCTCCTTCGGTTGCCTTTGTTACCCATGGATCAAACCATACAACCGCCATAAGCTGGAACCTAAGTCCAAACCCTGCATCTTCCTAGGATATTCTCTTCATCAAAGTGCCTTTCTTTGCTTAGAGCCTTCCTCTTCCAGAATTTTTGTCTCTAGACATGTCCACTTTGTGGAAACAGAATTCCCATTCTTAAAGCTAACTTCCTTGCCAACAAAACTCAAACCCACTTCTCCAAATTGGTGCCCGCCAGTCACCTTAATCTCGGTCCCGCCTCAGTCTCCTCCGTCTCCACCAGTGCCCCCAGGTATGAATCCAACTGACCTTGAAACTAACACGTCAGTATCAAATGCTTTGTCTGCTGATGTCAACATAGAACAGGGCACTACTTCTGCGTCTGCTGCACCGGTCTCTGCGACAACTTTTACATCTCAACAACCCGCAGCAGTTGCTAACAACAGGCATAGGATGACGACCCGAGCAAAGAACAAAATCTTCAAACCATCGAAGAAGTTCTCCTACGTGGTCAACAAGAAAACTCTCCTGCCTTCGGAAAACGAACCTGCTACTCTCGCTCAAGCTCTCAAAGATGAACTCTGGCGTGGCTCCATGAGTGAAGAGTTCGACTCTCAGGTTCGGAATCACACTTGGAGTCTTGTACCCTATAATCCAAAGCAGAATCTTGTCGGTTGTAGGTGGGTGCATCGCATCAAACGCAGAGCCAATGGAACCATAGAACGCCGGAAATCTCGACTAGTCGCCAAAGGGTATCATCAACGGCCAGGAGTAGATTATCAAGATACATACAGTCCTGTCATCAAACAACCAACAGTTCTTCTTATTCTCGGTCATGCGGTGTCAAAGAACTGGCCCTTACGACAACTAGACGTTAACAATGCGTTTTTACAGGGTCATCTCACCGAGACAGTATACATGGAGCAGCCTCCAGGCTTTGTCGACAAGGACAAACCTACTCATGTCTGCAAACTCCATAAAGCTATATATGGACTTAAGCAAGCGCCGAGGATATGGTACTTGGAGCTACGGACGTTCCTTCTACAACTTGGCTTCAAAAACTCCCTTGCTGATGCTTCCTTGTTCATACTCCACCTCAATGGTACAACACTCTATGTCTTAATATATGTAGATGACATCATTGTGACAGGAAACAACTCTCTTCATGTACAAAACTTCATCACCAACCTCAGTCGTCGCTTCTCCCTTAAGGATCTTGGGGCGTTATCCTACTTCCTAGGCATAGAAGCTCATCGTACAAGCTCTGGCCTTCTTCTTACTCAAAGGAAATACATCAACGACATCTTAAACAGAGTCAACATGTCAACGGCAAATCCAGCTTCCTCCCCGATGGTCACCTCTGATCGCCTCCAACTCACATCTGGAACACCTCTTCTTGATGGCTCAGAGTATCGCATGGTGGTTGGTAGCCTTCAGTACCTACATTTCACTCGCCCTGACATAGCCTTCGCTGTAAACAAGCTGTCCCAGTTCATGCATCGCCCCACGGATCTCCACTGGCTTGCGGTAAAACGAGTCCTACGCTATCTTGCAGGTACTCGAGACAGAGGTATTTTCCTTCGCAGCAACAACACCCCTTCTCTCCATGCTTTCTCAGTCTCGGATTGGGCAGGCAACAGAGACGACTACACCTCCACAGGCGCATACATTGTTTACCTCGGTGCCAACCCTATTCTGTGGTCCTCTAAGAAGCAAAAGACAGTTGCTAGGTCTTCCACAGAGGCTGAGTACCGTTGTGTAGCAGACACGGCAGCAGAGCTTCAATGGATTGTCTCCTTGATGAGAGAACTCGACATCAAAACACTCTCTCAACCTGTCATCTACTGCGACAACGTCGGTGCCACTTACTTATGTCACAACCCGGTGTTCCACTCGCGTATGAAACATGTGGCACTTGACTATCACTTCATAAGGGAACTCATACAGTCTGGTCTTCTTCGTGTCTCTCACGTTTCTTCAAAAGATCAGCTCGCTGACGCATTGACTAAACCAGTCTCCCGTTCACTACTTGAAGCACACTCATCCAAGATGGGGCTTTCCTCCGGTCGCTCATCTTGAGGGGGCATATAGAGATACACTAGTATCTTCTCATTAATACGTGTATCTCAAATCATATATTCTTGTATATTCTCTTAATATCTCATTAGGGTTCTCTTGATGTACTATATAACCAACGATGTATTCTCGTTCATATACACAAGAAACATTCATAAACCTATAGGATATACCTCCCTTGAAGATTTTGTCTAGACCTTTCTACAGGCCTGAGATATCTTTAGTTTAATAAAATAAACTCTCAATTTATCGACTACATATCATGTCCGGTGTAGTATAAAAAGGGCAAATGGAAAAAGAGGCTTCGCATTCAATTTAACTTTGATTGGTGCCAAAATGGATTTAGGATCTTTATGTCATGACAATTTAGAACTAGATTATCTGCTTTGGTTTTAATGTAAAAGGTATGTCTCATAAAGCGCTGGAAACACAAATTTATTTGATTTTTATGAAAGTAAAGACGAGTTCACATACATGCGTGAGGGTATTATCTCAACCATTATTTTTCATGATCTTGATCTTGACTAGTAGAATGGGAACATTCTTAGACCTAACTTCTCAACACGAGAAGTAGAAGTAGTAGCCGTAGTAGCATCATTATCAACCTTCACAAACTTGACGAATAAGGTCTTAGCCACATCATTGGTGACAAGTAGCTGTGGTGCACTCAACCAAGCCCCTGGGGTGGTTCCGACGGTTCCAGATGAGGTGGTCAACTTGTAAGTGTGTGCTCCTGCAGCTTTTTCTATCTTAAACGCGCTATTTGGGCTCTTCGGTTCACCACCGATGATAACGGCAGGCTCATTGGATGCGGATGAGGAATCGACTGCCCACAACTTAGAAAACTCGGTGCAGACAGGCCATATAGGGGACCTGAACTCGATGTTTATATCGGCAGATGTGTCAATGGTGTCTCGGCCGAGAATGTTTGGATGATATCCGAAGCTAACCGGCAGGCCCGGTTGGTAGGGAAGAAGTGTTTGAGTGATGCCAAGTGGACAAAACGGAAGTATGTTAGTGGCAGCTGGAACAAGACCTCCCCCGTTGTTACTCTCGGTCTTAACCGGCTGGATGAAGTATTGTGCACCGACCCTAACTGGATTTCCGTTAGAATCCTTCACCTCTTCAAGGCCGTGGGTGCAGACAGCTGCAGCCAACAGGAATGTAACGAGAAAAGAAGTCTTCATTTTGGTTGTTTTGTGTGTGTTTTGGGGTTTGAGTGAGTTGAGTTGTAGAGAGCAAAAACATTGTACCGGTATTTATAGGAAGTTTTCTGCTGTTAATTTTAAATTTAAAACTGCGTGGTGCTTATGGCAGTAAAATCCTCTGTGGTAAATAAACCCTTAAAGGTATCTATCAGCTTTAAATACTTTTTTGGCTCTTTCCTCATCTCACATTATGATCATCCCGTGATATGGGTTGGTCTCTACAACTCTACGGTAGCTGATTCAAACTTCGATCTTCAGCACGAGGAAAACAAAGACGAACGCTAACACAACCAGTGTCAACATCTTTTGTTTCTAGCCACAGATATCTCCATGAATGAGTGACGACAGAAAATTCACAATCAAGATTTATTAGCCAGAGAACGACACGAACCATAAACAAGAAAGAGTAAAAGCATTGTCTCCATGAATTAATACAGAAGGAGAGGAAGATGCAGAAACATTATGCATTAGTGGACCATATCCTCATTTGTCTGGACATTAAAACTCTTACACGTACAACATCAAGGATTCATAGCTGCAAGACACATGTCCGTTACTGATCTGATCTTTGTAGATGCACTTGAGATTTTTTTTTCTTCTGTGAAATGGATGATTATTTTCAATGTTGTATAATCATATCACAAGAGTAGCTTTTCTTTTTGGTAAAAAAAGATTAGCTTTTCTTGGTTTTGCCGATTAGCTTTTTCTAAGGTACTTTTCTACATTAATATATACTATGGCTGTACGTAACAACACAACAGCTACTTTGTAATCCAGTTGGAGGATAATGAAAATAAATAAAAGACCCAATCTTAAGGATATATTGTTCACTGTTCTAGTGTTATGAAACTCATCGCCAAATCTTTGATTCTGAGAGTACACAAAGGACCATAAGCCTCAGATCAGCGAGCACAATTGCCTCATGAAAAAAAAAACAGCATCGATCAAGTCTTCTCTGTTACAAATCAGTTTGTTTGGTTTCGATCAATTGATAGGCTTCGATCAGAAACTCTTCTCTGTTATCATGTTCAAAATAATAATGACTCAACTGCCTTGTGAGACACGTTGGGATTAGGACATCAAGCGAGATTTAGGGATTACTTTAAATCCTAAAATAAATTTGGATATAAACGAGACAAACGGCCCTACTCGGTCCGACCCAAATCATCGTTCTCTCTATTTGGTTTAGGAAAATAGTTGATGATATATTACCCTTGGCCTGATTTAAATCCATAAGCCCAGCTTTCAATTTATAGGCCCAGGTGTATCAACATTTTGGATTTGATTTAGATAATTCAGTGAAGTTTTTATCAATTTGTAACAGTTTTCAACACTCAAAAGAACTTTTTATTGCTGGAGATTCTGTGCTTCATAAAATTAATTTTTAAATCTAATTTTGTTAAATAATCTACTTTTTGAAGTAAAACCATTGTACAATGACATTTGTTAGTAGAGTATCTCAAGAGTTTCAAGTTTTGACGCTCAAAAGAATTTTTTATCGCTGAAGATTATGCTTCATAAATTTAAATTTTTAATCTAATTTTGTTAAATAATCTACTTTCTAAAGTAAAACCATTATACAGTGACATTTGTTAATATTATGTATCTGAAAAGTTTCAAGTTTTTCATAATAGTGTTTCTTTCTCACCAACTTTTCGTTATTGATGAGATACTGTGTTTAGTTAAAAGTTAAAAACTCCAGAGGTTGTCGGATCTCTAAAGTTAAGGCTAATCGTGACGTGGCGACCATCAAATCAAAAACGGCAGGTAAGGTACTTAGTCAACGGCCATCCGTTGACTGAGACGTGCTAAAACGGCAAGTTGTTTATTTATATTCCGAGGACTAAATAAACGGATCCTATTGGCTAAAGCACGTCACGGGACAAACGAAACAAATATTCCCAACACGCGCCGACTAAAACGTGCCGCGTGGTACCCAAACACCGCGCGTCGCACTGAAATGTCAAAAAAATATGCGGGGGCATTGAAACTAACGCATTCATTTCTCATGACTTTTGCTTAATAAGAGCTGATCTCTCTTCAGACACAACAACAGCAATGGGGCTTTGAGAATTGTCCGAAAAAAGAAAAAAGAAAAAGAAAAAACGTGTTTACCGTGAAAGGATCTGTCTTCACGACCCGGTTTGATTCTCTTTTTAAGGATAATGGGAAAAGGCGCAATCAAAGAAGAAGAAAGCGAAAGGAAGAGACAAACATGGCAATGGCCGTTGGTGGCTTTGGTCGTTGTCTTATTAGCAGTTGCTGTCAGCTCTAGGACCGCTTCTAATGCCGGTTTCTTCTTCACCGATCGTAACTCTTGCAGCTGCTCACTTCAGGTTCGTAATCTCAGTTACTTACGTTTTTTCGTGTTGAGACAAGAGTTAAAAGGTCAAAGCTTTGGTCTTTAGATTGAGATTAAAATAAAAAAAAAACTGAATCTTTTTGATGATATTATACACACAGGGAAGTGGTAAATACAAAGGTATAGTTGAGGACTGTTGCTGTGATTACGAAACGGTGGACAATCTCAACAGTGAGGTTTTGAATCCTTTGCTTCAAGATCTCGTCGCTACTCCGTTCTTCCGTTACTTCAAGGTCAAACTGTGGTGTGATTGCCCGTTCTGGCCAGACGATGGGATGTGTCGTCTGCGTGATTGCAGTGTCTGTGAATGTCCAGAGAACGAGTTCCCTGAGCCGTTTAAAAGGCCATACAATATTGCAGGTCTTCCTTCAGATAATCTGATTTGTCAAGAGGGGAAGCCTCAAGCTGCTGTTGACCGCACTATAGATAACATAGCATTTAGAGGTTGGGTCGAGACTAATAACCCATGGACGCATGAGGATGACACAGATAACGGTAATGTAGTTTTAAACCAAAACCGTTTGATGCACCCTATGTATATGTGATGATGATTTAGTATTGGTGATTCAGGTGAGATGAGTTATGTAAATCTTCAATTAAACCCGGAGAGGTATACTGGTTACACTGGACCATCTGCTAGAAGGATTTGGGACTCTATATACTCAGAGAACTGCCCAAAATGTGAGTTTCTCCTCCTTCTCCTTCTCCTTCGTTTTAGTTTTGTGAGCAGAGGCGTCCCTAAGATATTGGGGGCAATAAACATTTTATTAAAGTTTTAACAATATTTTTTTTTTCACAAATTTGGAGACCTTTTTCGATGTAATTTAAAAAAAAAAAAATTTGTGGTCCTAGTCCAGTGTTTCGCTTAGTTATACTCAGGAACACCACCCATGTTTGTGAGATTAAAAGACTTGTAATGTTATGTATGTACATGCAGATTCATCTGGAGAGACATGTCCAGAGAAAAAGGTTTTGTACAAACTGATATCAGGTCTTCATTCTTCAATCTCCATGCACATAGCTGGTGATTATCTTCTTGATGAGTCACGCAACCAGTGGGGGCAGAACATCGAGCTGATGTATGATCGTATCCTGAGGCATCCGGACCGTGTTAGAAACATGTACTTCACGTACCTCTTTGTGCTACGTGCTGTAACTAAAGTGAGTTAAAACTTCTTTGTCTATGG